>NW_026067966.1:8770410-8773969 GCF_014885135.2 Alexandromys fortis | reverse complement strand
GGGCTGACGAGGGAGGGGGACTTGGTTGGGAGAGGGGGAGGGAAATGGGAGGCGGTGGTGGGGAAGAGACAGAAATCTTTAATAAATAAATAAATAAATAAATAAATAAATAAATAAATAAAAGATTAACTAAAAATATCAGTAGCCCTCCTTCACACAGATTATAAATGGGCTGAGAAAGAAATAAGAGAAACACCACTCTTCACAATAGCCACAAATAACATAAAATACTTGGAGTTGCCAACATGGTCTTTATTGACACGCAGATGTTGAGGGTAAAAAAGGCAGCCTGTTAAGGCTAGTATTTGTTTTCTTCCTTTCTCTCACATCACTGTGGAAGGTCACTGGGGTATCCACGACAGCCATGTTAGACTGTACATTCAGATTTCCCACAGTTGGCTGTTAATTGACTGGGGTCAGACTATTAATGTCTCTAAGTTTTCTGTCTTGTCTTGCCCTTTTCCTTCCTTGGGTTCAGAATCTTTTCTTGAGGCCAATTTATCTTAGTTAGTGTTTCAGAATTTGCAACTACTTTAACTGCACACTTATAGTGTATGAGTCAGAAAGAAAATGCAAGTAGTTTTCTACCGTGTCATTGTACAGGATCTGAAGTCCTGGCCTGGTGTGCTTTCTTCTCTGCACCTCTTAGGAGTGTCTTAATTTTATCTGCCTGTCTGTCTATCTATCTATCTATCTATCTATCTATCTATCTATCTATCTATCTATCTATTATTTATAACCTATACTGATTTCTATGTCTATCTATCTCTATTTTATGCCTATTCTACTGGTCCTAAAATTTCCAGAGTGTTTCCTCTTGGATATATATAGTTTATAGCATTGTATTTACTTGAAAATGGAATACACAGGGAATTGTAATTATTGTAACCATGAGGAATTGAATATTATGACATTAAGAATTCATAGTTACAGTGGAAACTTTATGAACTTTCATGATAGCACACACAATCAAACCAGGGTTTCTCTTAGATCTTAAGTCTCTGTCGTTGTAATTCAATGTTTTATTTCACATTACAAATGATCTTTTGCCCAAAACAAATGACTAACATCCGTTTTTCTAAATGTGGCACTTTGTTGTGGATACAATTGTTGCTTTTGGAGTAATCAGGACTGGGGAGAAAGATTGCTCCTGTTTTAATGACACTATCATTTCTCATGTCATTCTAAGGTCAGGAACAATGCTTGCACAAGTGTGCTCAATGTCCTTGGTATTATATTCTTTTTTCTTCACAAAGCACATTATTTTTTATGTGAAAATAATAAATACTGATCAAATGAATAATGGGTATATGGGTAAATATCTTAGCATTACAAAGTTCCCAGTTTTTAAGGCAACAAGATGAGCAGAATTTAGAATAACCCATTTCTTTCATAGATAAATAAACCCAAAGTCAGATGTTGTATGTTATGTCCAAGTTTTGTTGATCATTTTTCTGGTAGAGCTAAATTTAGTTTTCTATTTCTATGTAACAGAACTGCCACAATGTAAAAGAATTAGTGATATATTGTGCCTTCATAACATGTTAGGCATTTTCAGTGTTTCTTCTAGTTACACTATTTCTAATGTAATTACTTACTTACTTCATGGCCAACTAGGAAGCTGGGAGAAGATAGGAAGTGGGGAAGGAGATAGGAAGTGCCCACTCCTAAGGACCCACCTCTGGGTGACCTAATTCTTTCAGCTTTACTCAGTCTTCTAGGTTTCTAAGGTGACCCCAAGTAGCACCATCATCTGGGACCACATATTCAGTTCACGAGCCTATGGAGGCCAGTGGATATTCAAACCACAATATTGTATGTATTCTGATAAGAGGCAGTTTCAGGTAGCTTGATTGGTAGTGGACCAGTTTTAAGATGATGGGGAATGACGGTGTCTCATTTGCTTCCACAGCTGGATTCTGATGGCATCATCACTATAGAAGAGCAAATCGTTCTTGTTATGAAAGCTAAAGTTCAGTGTGAGCTCAACATCACCACTCAGCTCCAAGAAGGAGGTAATGATGCCAAAACGTGTGCTTTTTTTGTGTTCTTCATTCCTATCTTCACAAAAATTTCAAATAGTCTCCCTAAGTGCTAGGGAGATCTTGTCAAACATTCTTTGTTTCCATGTGGAAGGCATGTAGAGAGAACAAAGTTCTTCCACTTTTTGCCACATGTACTTTCCCTTTCCTATGGCAGAAGTGACTTGTCTGATTCATGAGTCCAGGAGTCTCTGCTGAACATGTGTGTATCTGGCCTCTCTGTAGACTTGCATGTTGTTGGGAGCCTGTGTGTTGACTTACCCTTGACAGTGCAGTATGCTCAGAGGGTGTAGACTCTGTCCCTGTGGATATTGTCTACAGTCTCTGTTGCGGGAGGTCCTTCCGCTCCTCCAGCCTATAGCCACTGAGATACCAGCCCATTGGGGCGTGGTCTCTCTCCCTTTAAAAAAGCGGCCACTTCCCTCTCCTCTCTCTCTTCATTTCCTGCTCCGCTTCCAGCAGCGACTAGACTCCCTTTCTGGTTGCGCAGAGGGCTGTTGTCTGGGACGGTGATCTGTAAGTTTTTTCCCCTTTAAATAAATACCACCCTATTAATCATAATTCCAAACTAGTGTGGCATTGTTTGTGACTTACGCCTTCAAGTCTCAGGTTGTGATCTCAGTTCAAACCAGTCTGTAAGCCATCTTCTACAGAAAACTTTTAGAATAAAATGATAATTTTATTCTAAATAAATTAATAAAAAATAATATTCAGGAAATTATTTCTTGAGTTTTCAAGTCATCTCTCAAATATTTCTATATTCAGGTCATAAGTAGGAGTTGATTTACTGAGCCCTCTAAATCCCAACTAATTGGATGGAAAATGTCATTAAGGCTATACTTCATATAGTTTGCAAATGAGTATTTGTTTTTACTGGTTTGAAATATTCAAGAATTGTGACTGATTTTTTTATATTAGTTATGATCAGAGAATGTAGTTATCGTGATGGTGATTTATCAAAGCATGTTGGGAGAGGGTTAAAGGGGAGGGGAAAGGCAGGGAGGGGAGCAGAGAAAAATGTAGAGCTCAACAAAAATCAATATGTAAACAGCTTGCATCCAAAGTTTAGTTTAGATATTCTAATAATCTTTGTGTATCAAACAAATAGTTTAGTCTGGTTATCTCAATTGTGAGTGCTAATGTACAACATTTGAATTTGAATACCATCTTTTTTGGACTCTCTCTGGGTCTCTAATTTTATTTTGAATTGATTGAAGCACTTTTGCTTTTTTTTTAAAGTTTAGATACATTTATCTCATGTGTATGAGTATTTTACCTGCATGTATGTGTATGTTATCACATATATGCCTGTGGAGACCAGAGGAGGGCATCAGATCACCTAGAACAGAAGTTACAGATGACTGTGAACCACCACATGGGTGCTGGGACTGAACCACTAATGTGGGAGGGAGCTCCTTCTGTATATGTGTTGCTTTTATTGGTTGATGAATAAAGCTGCTTTGGCCAATGGCTTAGCAGAGTAAAGCTAGGTGGAAAATCCAAACATATATGTGTGT
>NW_026067966.1:8760093-8767202 GCF_014885135.2 Alexandromys fortis | reverse complement strand
GGGCTGACGAGGGAGGGGGACTTGGTTGGGAGAGGGGGAGGGAAATGGGAGGCGGTGGTGGGGAAGAGACAGAAATCTTTAATAAATAAATAAATAAATAAATAAATAAATAAATAAATAAAAGATTAACTAAAAATATCAGTAGCCCTCCTTCACACAGATTATAAATGGGCTGAGAAAGAAATAAGAGAAACACCACTCTTCACAATAGCCACAAATAACATAAAATACTTGGAGTTGCCAACATGGTCTTTATTGACACGCAGATGTTGAGGGTAAAAAAGGCAGCCTGTTAAGGCTAGTATTTGTTTTCTTCCTTTCTCTCACATCACTGTGGAAGGTCACTGGGGTATCCACGACAGCCATGTTAGACTGTACATTCAGATTTCCCACAGTTGGCTGTTAATTGACTGGGGTCAGACTATTAATGTCTCTAAGTTTTCTGTCTTGTCTTGCCCTTTTCCTTCCTTGGGTTCAGAATCTTTTCTTGAGGCCAATTTATCTTAGTTAGTGTTTCAGAATTTGCAACTACTTTAACTGCACACTTATAGTGTATGAGTCAGAAAGAAAATGCAAGTAGTTTTCTACCGTGTCATTGTACAGGATCTGAAGTCCTGGCCTGGTGTGCTTTCTTCTCTGCACCTCTTAGGAGTGTCTTAATTTTATCTGCCTGTCTGTCTATCTATCTATCTATCTATCTATCTATCTATCTATCTATCTATCTATCTATTATTTATAACCTATACTGATTTCTATGTCTATCTATCTCTATTTTATGCCTATTCTACTGGTCCTAAAATTTCCAGAGTGTTTCCTCTTGGATATATATAGTTTATAGCATTGTATTTACTTGAAAATGGAATACACAGGGAATTGTAATTATTGTAACCATGAGGAATTGAATATTATGACATTAAGAATTCATAGTTACAGTGGAAACTTTATGAACTTTCATGATAGCACACACAATCAAACCAGGGTTTCTCTTAGATCTTAAGTCTCTGTCGTTGTAATTCAATGTTTTATTTCACATTACAAATGATCTTTTGCCCAAAACAAATGACTAACATCCGTTTTTCTAAATGTGGCACTTTGTTGTGGATACAATTGTTGCTTTTGGAGTAATCAGGACTGGGGAGAAAGATTGCTCCTGTTTTAATGACACTATCATTTCTCATGTCATTCTAAGGTCAGGAACAATGCTTGCACAAGTGTGCTCAATGTCCTTGGTATTATATTCTTTTTTCTTCACAAAGCACATTATTTTTTATGTGAAAATAATAAATACTGATCAAATGAATAATGGGTATATGGGTAAATATCTTAGCATTACAAAGTTCCCAGTTTTTAAGGCAACAAGATGAGCAGAATTTAGAATAACCCATTTCTTTCATAGATAAATAAACCCAAAGTCAGATGTTGTATGTTATGTCCAAGTTTTGTTGATCATTTTTCTGGTAGAGCTAAATTTAGTTTTCTATTTCTATGTAACAGAACTGCCACAATGTAAAAGAATTAGTGATATATTGTGCCTTCATAACATGTTAGGCATTTTCAGTGTTTCTTCTAGTTACACTATTTCTAATGTAATTACTTACTTACTTCATGGCCAACTAGGAAGCTGGGAGAAGATAGGAAGTGGGGAAGGAGATAGGAAGTGCCCACTCCTAAGGACCCACCTCTGGGTGACCTAATTCTTTCAGCTTTACTCAGTCTTCTAGGTTTCTAAGGTGACCCCAAGTAGCACCATCATCTGGGACCACATATTCAGTTCACGAGCCTATGGAGGCCAGTGGATATTCAAACCACAATATTGTATGTATTCTGATAAGAGGCAGTTTCAGGTAGCTTGATTGGTAGTGGACCAGTTTTAAGATGATGGGGAATGACGGTGTCTCATTTGCTTCCACAGCTGGATTCTGATGGCATCATCACTATAGAAGAGCAAATCGTTCTTGTTATGAAAGCTAAAGTTCAGTGTGAGCTCAACATCACCACTCAGCTCCAAGAAGGAGGTAATGATGCCAAAACGTGTGCTTTTTTTGTGTTCTTCATTCCTATCTTCACAAAAATTTCAAATAGTCTCCCTAAGTGCTAGGGAGATCTTGTCAAACATTCTTTGTTTCCATGTGGAAGGCATGTAGAGAGAACAAAGTTCTTCCACTTTTTGCCACATGTACTTTCCCTTTCCTATGGCAGAAGTGACTTGTCTGATTCATGAGTCCAGGAGTCTCTGCTGAACATGTGTGTATCTGGCCTCTCTGTAGACTTGCATGTTGTTGGGAGCCTGTGTGTTGACTTACCCTTGACAGTGCAGTATGCTCAGAGGGTGTAGACTCTGTCCCTGTGGATATTGTCTACAGTCTCTGTTGCGGGAGGTCCTTCCGCTCCTCCAGCCTATAGCCACTGAGATACCAGCCCATTGGGGCGTGGTCTCTCTCCCTTTAAAAAAGCGGCCACTTCCCTCTCCTCTCTCTCTTCATTTCCTGCTCCGCTTCCAGCAGCGACTAGACTCCCTTTCTGGTTGCGCAGAGGGCTGTTGTCTGGGACGGTGATCTGTAAGTTTTTTCCCCTTTAAATAAATACCACCCTATTAATCATAATTCCAAACTAGTGTGGCATTGTTTGTGACTTACGCCTTCAAGTCTCAGGTTGTGATCTCAGTTCAAACCAGTCTGTAAGCCATCTTCTACAGAAAACTTTTAGAATAAAATGATAATTTTATTCTAAATAAATTAATAAAAAATAATATTCAGGAAATTATTTCTTGAGTTTTCAAGTCATCTCTCAAATATTTCTATATTCAGGTCATAAGTAGGAGTTGATTTACTGAGCCCTCTAAATCCCAACTAATTGGATGGAAAATGTCATTAAGGCTATACTTCATATAGTTTGCAAATGAGTATTTGTTTTTACTGGTTTGAAATATTCAAGAATTGTGACTGATTTTTTTATATTAGTTATGATCAGAGAATGTAGTTATCGTGATGGTGATTTATCAAAGCATGTTGGGAGAGGGTTAAAGGGGAGGGGAAAGGCAGGGAGGGGAGCAGAGAAAAATGTAGAGCTCAACAAAAATCAATATGTAAACAGCTTGCATCCAAAGTTTAGTTTAGATATTCTAATAATCTTTGTGTATCAAACAAATAGTTTAGTCTGGTTATCTCAATTGTGAGTGCTAATGTACAACATTTGAATTTGAATACCATCTTTTTTGGACTCTCTCTGGGTCTCTAATTTTATTTTGAATTGATTGAAGCACTTTTGCTTTTTTTTTAAAGTTTAGATACATTTATCTCATGTGTATGAGTATTTTACCTGCATGTATGTGTATGTTATCACATATATGCCTGTGGAGACCAGAGGAGGGCATCAGATCACCTAGAACAGAAGTTACAGATGACTGTGAACCACCACATGGGTGCTGGGACTGAACCACTAATGTGGGAGGGAGCTCCTTCTGTATATGTGTTGCTTTTATTGGTTGATGAATAAAGCTGCTTTGGCCAATGGCTTAGCAGAGTAAAGCTAGGTGGAAAATCCAAACATATATGTGTGTGTGTGTTTTTTTATATATATATATATATATATATATATATATATAGAGAGAGAGAGAGAGAGAGAGAGAGAGAGAGAAGGAATAGGTGGAGTCAAAGAGATATCATGCCAGAACATTACTGGTAAACCATTGCCTCATGGTGTTATACAGATGAAAATAAATGGGTTAATATAAGATAAAATAGCTAGCTGAGAATATACATGAGCTGTTGGCCAAGCAGTATTATAATTAACATAGTTTCTGTGTGATTATTTGGGTCTGGGAGGCTGGGAAACAAAAGCACAGTCTTAGTCTGCAAACCACTAAGCCATCTCTCCAGGCCCACCTTTGCTTATTTTATTTTACTCTGTTCCAATATCTATAGCTAATTGGCAGGATACTTACTTCCTTTAGTGGTTACCATAGAATTAAAAATTTATATTTAATTTAGAAAGTTAAGCTAGGTGGTGGTGGTAATTCCAGCATTTGGGGGCAGAGGTAGGCAGATCTGTAAGTTTGAGTCCCTCCTGATCTACAGAGTGAGTTCCAGGACAGTCAGGATTATTAAACAGATATACAGAGAACCCCTGGCTTGAAAAATCAAAAGAAGAAGAAAAAAGGGGAGGAGGAGGAGAAGGAAGAAGAATAAGAATAAGAATTAAAATTTAAAGTTTATTATAATATCTTCTTTCCATATTGTTTCCAGATTGTTGGGTATTGTCACATAGGAGTTAAGTTTGACCTTAATTTTGTTTAGTTTTTCCATCTTCCTCAAATATGTCTTGTTTCTTTTATATTTATTTACTTGGAATTGTGCTTATTGTGCTATGAGATTTTGTTGACTTGAAGATGGCATTTTTAGTTGCAATCTTAATACATATTTTGGCTATATGATCCTTGGCTGAGATATAACTGTTAGTGTCTGAACAATACAGCCTTTGTTGATTATCTGTTTCTCTCTGGGTCTTTTAAAGAGCTTCCCTCTGACCTTTATGTTTTCAGTTTTACTCTGCGTCATTGGATTTTCTGCATCTGAGGATCTGTGTCACTAAGATCTGGCTCTGCCATGTCTCCCTGGAAGGTTTGGTCCTGATCTGGTAGCACTATTTTGATAGGTTTGGAAAACTTGAGGAGGTGGGCTGAGCTGGAGGGAGCAGGACATTACTGGTGTTTCTTTGAGTGCATCTCCCTCTTCCTCTTCTCTCAACCCTCCCCCTTTCCTTCTTTTACATCTTCCCTTTCTCCACCCCCTCTATGAGGTAAATGTTCTCTACTTCTTTACTCAGCCATGATATTCTGCTTCATTATAAACCTGGAGTCAACAGAGCAAAGGATTTTGGACTGGAACATTTGAAGCCATGGGCCCAAATAAACCTGTCTTGCTCTATGTGTTCTGGTGCTCTCCGGTATTTTGCCACAGCACTGAAAAAATTAACACAGGTGTATTTGGTGATTTGGTGAGGGGAAAGTTATTGGTTTCTGAAAATTTCCCCTCCTCCATTCTGTCCAGCACCACCTAGAGCTTCTTGTAGACAGATGTGGGAGTGCCTAGTACCACCTCTCTGGATTTATGCCTTATTTATATTCTTTTTCTTAGTGTTCCTGTGCTGTATTGGTAATTTCTTCCAAGTATTTTCTAGTTCCCAAAGTCACTGTTTAGTATTGTGTTATAGTTGGCTTATGAATTTATTGCTTTGAGCTTTTAGAAAACTCAGAAACCTTCCTATCCTACTTTAAGTCTTTTGTACTTTTAACCTTTGAATCTCTTCTTGCTTTTCTAGACATGCTTTTTCCATAGCCTGTGTTTATTAATTTGTATACCTACAGACTTTGTTGGTGAACCAGGGCTGCTACATTGGTGCCTTGTTTCCTTATTGCCGTATGAGATATGAGGAAGAACTCAAGGTCTTATTTATGTATTTATTTATTGTCTTCTACAAGACTCCTTTGCTCTGTGGACTTGATGGTTTCATGGGAGTGGTAGACATCCTTCAGGATTTTACATAATTTTGACAGCAGAGACGTTCACAACTGTGGAACCACTGCAAACATCTCAGTCAGTAAGGGGTTAGGGAAAGTTTCCTGGGTGCATAGTCATCATATTTTAGAATTAAAAGGGTAGGAGTTAGGTGGATAGAGTAAGAAATCCATCCATCCATCCATCCATCCATCCATCCATCCATCCATCCATCCGATCAAACAAGCCTTCAGGAATAGGGCTAGGGCAGCAAAGGTTAGTAAATATAAATCAGTAACAGACTATAGACACATCAGATACAAGAAAACATTATCTGGATGCACTGACCTGTGTAACACCTGACATTTGTGAATATGTGCACATGTGCATGAATAAATACTAAAAAGAGAACTCTTGCTTTAAGATCTTCTTTCATACAGAAATAATATAGCATTAAATGTGGCAAACTTTGAGCTACCTTTCAATGAAAATTTTTTATTATGTGTAAATTAAGTAAAATATTCTGCACTTTCAAGTTGTTAAAGACTAGACTGACATTTTGAATTTACTAGCTAACTTAAGAAACTTTCTTTTTTTTATTGAAAAAAAATTTCCGCCTCCTCCCAGCCTCCCATTTCCCTCCCCCTCCTCCCGCTTCTCTCCCCTTCCCCCACTCCTCTCCCCCTCCCTCTCCAGTCCAAAGAGCAGTCAGGGTTCCCTGCCCTGTGGAAAGTCTAAGGTCCTCCCTCCTCCATCCTGGTCTAGGAAGGTGAGCATCCAAACTGGCTAGGCTCCCACAAAGCCAGAACATGAAGTAGGATCAAAACCCAGTACCATTGTCCTTGGCTTCTCATCAGCCCTCATTGCTCGCCATGATCAGAGAGTCCGGTTTTATCCCATGCTTTTTCAGTCGCAGTCCAGCTGGCCTTGGTGAGCTCCCAATAGATCAGCCCCACTGTCTCAGTGGGTGGGTGCACCCCTCGTGGTCCTGACATCCTTGCTCATGATCTCCCTCCTTCTGCTCCTCCTTGGGACCTTGGGAGCTCAGTCCAGTGCTCCAGTGTGGGTCTCTGTCTCTATCTCCATTCATCGCCAGATGAAGGTTCTATGGTGATATGCAAGATATTCATCAGTATGGCTATAGGATAGGGCCATTTCAGGTTCCCTATCCTCAGCTGCCCAACGAACTAACTGGGGATATCGCCCTGGGCACCTGGGAGCCCCTCTAGGTTCAAGTCTCTTGCCAACCCTAAGATGGCTCCCTTAATTAAGATATATACTTCCCTGCTCCCACATCCACCCTCCTTTATCCCAACCATCCCATTTCCCCAAAGTTACCCCCCATTCTCCCCTTCTCACTTTTCTCTCCCCATCTCCCCTTACCCCCATCCCACCCCACCCTCAAGATCCCAATTTTTTTCCCCGGAAATCTTGTCTACTTCCCATATCCAGGTGGATGACTATATGTTTTTCTTTGGGTTCACCTTCTTATATAGCTTCTTTAGGATCACAAATTATAGACTCAATGTCCTTTATTTATGGCTAGAAACCAATTATGAGTGAGTACATCCCATGTACATCTTTTTGGGTCTGGGTTACCTCACTCAGGATAGT
>NW_026067966.1:8751733-8754528 GCF_014885135.2 Alexandromys fortis | reverse complement strand
CCCCCTTTCCTTCTTTTACATCTTCCCTTTCTCCACCCCCTCTATGAGGTAAATGTTCTCTACTTCTTTACTCAGCCATGATATTCTGCTTCATTATAAACCTGGAGTCAACAGAGCAAAGGATTTTGGACTGGAACATTTGAAGCCATGGGCCCAAATAAACCTGTCTTGCTCTATGTGTTCTGGTGCTCTCCGGTATTTTGCCACAGCACTGAAAAAATTAACACAGGTGTATTTGGTGATTTGGTGAGGGGAAAGTTATTGGTTTCTGAAAATTTCCCCTCCTCCATTCTGTCCAGCACCACCTAGAGCTTCTTGTAGACAGATGTGGGAGTGCCTAGTACCACCTCTCTGGATTTATGCCTTATTTATATTCTTTTTCTTAGTGTTCCTGTGCTGTATTGGTAATTTCTTCCAAGTATTTTCTAGTTCCCAAAGTCACTGTTTAGTATTGTGTTATAGTTGGCTTATGAATTTATTGCTTTGAGCTTTTAGAAAACTCAGAAACCTTCCTATCCTACTTTAAGTCTTTTGTACTTTTAACCTTTGAATCTCTTCTTGCTTTTCTAGACATGCTTTTTCCATAGCCTGTGTTTATTAATTTGTATACCTACAGACTTTGTTGGTGAACCAGGGCTGCTACATTGGTGCCTTGTTTCCTTATTGCCGTATGAGATATGAGGAAGAACTCAAGGTCTTATTTATGTATTTATTTATTGTCTTCTACAAGACTCCTTTGCTCTGTGGACTTGATGGTTTCATGGGAGTGGTAGACATCCTTCAGGATTTTACATAATTTTGACAGCAGAGACGTTCACAACTGTGGAACCACTGCAAACATCTCAGTCAGTAAGGGGTTAGGGAAAGTTTCCTGGGTGCATAGTCATCATATTTTAGAATTAAAAGGGTAGGAGTTAGGTGGATAGAGTAAGAAATCCATCCATCCATCCATCCATCCATCCATCCATCCATCCATCCATCCGATCAAACAAGCCTTCAGGAATAGGGCTAGGGCAGCAAAGGTTAGTAAATATAAATCAGTAACAGACTATAGACACATCAGATACAAGAAAACATTATCTGGATGCACTGACCTGTGTAACACCTGACATTTGTGAATATGTGCACATGTGCATGAATAAATACTAAAAAGAGAACTCTTGCTTTAAGATCTTCTTTCATACAGAAATAATATAGCATTAAATGTGGCAAACTTTGAGCTACCTTTCAATGAAAATTTTTTATTATGTGTAAATTAAGTAAAATATTCTGCACTTTCAAGTTGTTAAAGACTAGACTGACATTTTGAATTTACTAGCTAACTTAAGAAACTTTCTTTTTTTTATTGAAAAAAAATTTCCGCCTCCTCCCAGCCTCCCATTTCCCTCCCCCTCCTCCCGCTTCTCTCCCCTTCCCCCACTCCTCTCCCCCTCCCTCTCCAGTCCAAAGAGCAGTCAGGGTTCCCTGCCCTGTGGAAAGTCTAAGGTCCTCCCTCCTCCATCCTGGTCTAGGAAGGTGAGCATCCAAACTGGCTAGGCTCCCACAAAGCCAGAACATGAAGTAGGATCAAAACCCAGTACCATTGTCCTTGGCTTCTCATCAGCCCTCATTGCTCGCCATGATCAGAGAGTCCGGTTTTATCCCATGCTTTTTCAGTCGCAGTCCAGCTGGCCTTGGTGAGCTCCCAATAGATCAGCCCCACTGTCTCAGTGGGTGGGTGCACCCCTCGTGGTCCTGACATCCTTGCTCATGATCTCCCTCCTTCTGCTCCTCCTTGGGACCTTGGGAGCTCAGTCCAGTGCTCCAGTGTGGGTCTCTGTCTCTATCTCCATTCATCGCCAGATGAAGGTTCTATGGTGATATGCAAGATATTCATCAGTATGGCTATAGGATAGGGCCATTTCAGGTTCCCTATCCTCAGCTGCCCAACGAACTAACTGGGGATATCGCCCTGGGCACCTGGGAGCCCCTCTAGGTTCAAGTCTCTTGCCAACCCTAAGATGGCTCCCTTAATTAAGATATATACTTCCCTGCTCCCACATCCACCCTCCTTTATCCCAACCATCCCATTTCCCCAAAGTTACCCCCCATTCTCCCCTTCTCACTTTTCTCTCCCCATCTCCCCTTACCCCCATCCCACCCCACCCTCAAGATCCCAATTTTTTTCCCCGGAAATCTTGTCTACTTCCCATATCCAGGTGGATGACTATATGTTTTTCTTTGGGTTCACCTTCTTATATAGCTTCTTTAGGATCACAAATTATAGACTCAATGTCCTTTATTTATGGCTAGAAACCAATTATGAGTGAGTACATCCCATGTACATCTTTTTGGGTCTGGGTTACCTCACTCAGGATAGTGTTTTCTATTTCCATCCATTTGCATGCAAAATTCAAGATGTCATTGTTTTTTACCACTGAGTAGTAGTCTAATGTGTATATATTCCATACTTTCTTCATCCATTCTTCCATTGAAGGACATCTAGGTTGTTTCCAGGTTCTGGCTATTACAAATAATGCTGCTATAAACATAGTTGAACAAATGTTTTTGTAATATGATAGGGCATCTCTTGGGTATATTCCCAAGAGTGGTATTGCTGGGTCCTGGGGTAGGTTGATCCCGAATTTCCTGAGAAACCGCCACACTGATTTCCAAAGTGGTTGCACAAGTTTGCATTCCTACCAGCAATGGATGAGGGTACTCCTTCCTCTACAACCTCTCCAGCAAAGGTTATCATTGGTGTTTTTGATTTTAGCCATTCTGACAGGTGTAAGATGATATCTCAAAGTTGTTTT
>NW_026067966.1:8733432-8751231 GCF_014885135.2 Alexandromys fortis | reverse complement strand
CAGGGATGGTAATGCCTCCAGAAGTTCCTTTATTCTATAAAATTGTTTTGGCTATCCTGGGTTTTTTGCTTTTTCTATATAAAGTTGATTATTGTCCTTTCAAGATCTGTGAAGAATTTTCATGGGACCTTGATGGGAATTGCATTGAATCTATAAATTGCCTTTGGTAGAATTGCCATTTTTACTATGTTGATCCTCCCAATCCAAGAGCAAGGGAGATCCTTCCATTTTCTGGTATCCTCTTCAATTTCTTTCTTCAAAGACTTAAAGTTCTTATCAAATAGATCTTTCACTTCCTTGGTCAGAGTTACCCCAAGATATTTTATGCTGTTTGTGGATATCATGAAAGGTGATGCTTCTCTGAATTCCCTCTCTGCTTCTTTATCTTTTGTGTATAGTATAGGAGGGCAACTGATTTTTGGAGTTGATATTGTATCCTGCCACATTACTAAAGGTGTTTATCAGCTGTAGGAGTTCTTTGGTAAGTTTTTGGGGTACTTATGTGCACTATCATATTATCTGCAAATAACGAAAGTTTAACTTCTTCCTTTGCAATTCGAATTCCCTTGATTCCCTTATGTTGTCTTATTGCTATTTCTAGAAATTCAAGCACTATATTGAAGAGGTATGGAGAGAGTGGACAGCTTGTTGCATTCCTGATTTTAGTGGAATGGCTTTGAGTTTCTCTCTGTTTAATTTGATGTTAGCTGTCGGTTTGCTGTAAATAGCTTTTATTATATTTAGGTATGACCCTTGTATCCCTAATCTCTCCAAGACTTTTATCATAAAGGGATGTTAAATTTGTTTTTATCCTGGAAAATTTTGTTTTCTCCATTTATAGTGAACGAAAGCTTGGTTGGGTATAGTAGTCTGGGCTTGCATCCATGGTCTCTTAGCTTTTGCAGTACATCTATACAGGTTTTCATGGTTTCCATAGAGAAGTCAGGTGTAAGTCTGATTGGTTTACCTTTATAGGTTACTTGCCCTTTTTCCTTTGCAGCTCTTAATATTCTTTCTTTAACCTGTATATTTTGTGTTTTGATTATTATATGGAGAGGGGATTTTTTTTTGATCCAGTCTATTTGGTGTTCTGTATGCTTCTTGAACCTTCACAGGTATATCTTTCTATAGGTTGGGAAAGTTTTCTTCTGTAATTTTATTAAATATATTTTCTGGACCTTTTAGCTGCACTTCTTCTCTTTCTTCTACTTCTATTATTCTTAGGTTTGGTCTTTTTATTGTGTCCCAGATTTCCTGAATGTTTTTTGATGAGCGTTTGCTGTTTTCTTTTATCAGTGCACATTTATTTTCTCTATGGTCTCTTCAGAATCTGAGATTCTTTCTTCTATCTCTTGTATTCAGTTGGTTATGCTTGTTTCTGTAGTCTCTATTTGTTTACCTAGATTTTCCATGTCTAGCCAGCCTTCTGTTTGTGTTTCCTTCCTTGCCTCCATTTCAGTTTTCAAGTCTTGAACTGTTTTCATTATCTGTTTTATTGTTTTCCCTTAGTTTCCTAGGATATCATTCACAGATTTACTCAATTCTTCAAACTTTCTGTTATTCTTCTCATCCATTTCGTTAAGGGAGTTTTTCACCTCCTGTTTAAGGGTGTCTATCACTTTCATAAAGTCAATTTTTTCTACTTCTTCTTGATTAAGGTGTTCATGTCCTCCTGCTGTGAGGTCGCTGAGTTCTGGTGGTTTCATGTTGTTGTTCAGAATTGGGTGAATTCTTGTTTTGGCGCCTGCCCATCTCTTCCTCCGTATGCTCCCCTATGGATCTTCTTTTACAGGATCAGGTTCCTTGCCCACTGATGTACCTTCCCAGGGATGGCTCTCCTGGTGCAGAGAACAGATCTGTGTTGGTCAGGTAGCTCGTAAACAAAGGGCCTACCTTGCTTGCTGCAGGCAGGCTATTGAGACAAAGGAACTACCGCCCACCCAAACAGGTTGAGCTGGGTGATGTTATGTGCCCGAAGAGGGCAGGGGGGTAGAAGGGGGGTTTTCTGGATGCAAGCTGGGTGGGATCAAGAAATTTTCATTTTAAATGATCTTAAGATTGAGAGACAGATATAAAAATATTTAGAAAGGGGTTATTATGCTTCATGCAACCACTGCAAAGCTATAGCAAAAACAAGGTAACCAAAATAAGCATTATAAAATATCAACAGCTATGAATTCTACATTTTAACTATATAGTATTCTTTTGTATTTCTGAAAAAAAAAACAACTTGGGGCTGGTGAGATGGTTCAGAGGTTAAGAGCATTGGCTTCTTTTCCAGAAAACCTGAGTTCAATTCCCAATGCCTACATGTCATGTTCCAAGAGTTTGATTCCTCTTCTCACCTTCTTAGGCACTGCACACATGTGGTACAAATTCATACAGACAGACACATATACACACAAAATTAAATAACTGAACATTTAAAAAATGTAATAAGAACATGAAAACTTCTAAATGTTTATCAAAGGAGAGCTGCAAATACAAACACTTAGTCATAAAATTACTGAGGATTTAAAATAAAAAAATGAAGGTTTCATTCCTTCTGTTTCTCCTGCCAAGTATGGTCTGACTTTTTTTTTTTTGTGAGTAACACAAGAGGTAAAATGATAAAAAAATGATAAAAGCTGGATTTTCTAAATTTTAGATCATTCTGTGTAAACAGGGCTGAACAAGCTTCAGTAATGATTAGCTTTGCTTGGGATATAGATGTGAGCCAGAGTTAGAATTGGTGGTGCTAATTTGTAAAAAGGAGCTTGCTGAGTCTTTGGTAATTACTTTTGTGCTGAAACTGGACTTGATGACCAAGAAGATGTTAATTAAGAGATCCACATTGTATGTTTGAGGTCCAGGTTTCCAAGTCTTTATGACCTTTTGTGAATATTATCATTCTTATTATTAAAGAGACACCTGAGACATTAATATGTTCTATAATAAGCTGTTTTGAAGGCTGTTGGTTTTCTGAATTTGGGAGTGAGGTCTATGGCGGTATTCGTTCATGTGTCAGATGGCATCTTGCAGAAACCAGAAAACTGTCTCTTCTAATACTGAGTAATTGTACAGTGCACTAGCTCATACTCTTTTAATACTGAGTAATTTGTACAATGCACTAGCTCATAGATTTTTACATTTGTATGAAGACTTTAATTCATTGTGTGATGCATCCCCAGCATGCAATTTCCAGACAAGAAAACAGGGCCATGCATCCAGGTCCAGGTGGTGGTGTTTGTGAAGTACATATTGATTGGACAGTAGTGTGAGCCTTCTGAAACAATAACAAATAACTGGAGATAAACAAGCTTCCAGGGAAAAAAGGCTTATTTTGGTGCACAGTTTTGGTTTTCTTCCATAATTGATTTCCTCTGTAGCTTTGGGCCCATGGCAGGATAACATGGCAAAAACACATTACAGAGCAAAGCTAATCAACTCCTGGAAAGAGGAAGGAAGGAGCCCTGGTCCTACTATCCCTTCCAGGGACCGCTCCCAATCACCAGAAGATGCACCACGGGGGGGCCTCACACATTAAAGTTCCTACCACCTCCCTATAGCACAAGCTGAGGCTAAACTTTTAACCCATGGGACTTAGGGGGGTGTTTAAGACCAAGACTTTAGCAATAGTCCAGATATGAAAAGATAACATGACTTATTAACAACAAAGTAAATGGGCAGGAAGTTATATGGAATTCTAATGCACTGTAAAAGAAACTGATAGGTGAGATTGACTTACTAATCACGGGGAGCAATGAGAAAAGCAAAGGACCACCATTACATCCAGCAATGGCAACATCAGCAGCAAAAGCAGGTGCTTCAGGAAGAGAGGCAGATACAATGGTCCATCAGCAGCAAGAAGCAGTGGGATGCATTCCTGGGTTGCCTGTGGTGTGTGAAGTCAGGCTGCAACCATGTGAGGGAAGAGAGGTTGTTTCCAGGAAAACACCGTCTCCTGTGAGGAAGGTGGGGTGAATGAAGACTCTTTTCTTTTCTTACTTTCTTCAGCAAGACACAAAGCATCAAATGTTTGTTTCTATGTGACAAGGTGACATGGAGAAGCTAATTCCAGGTTGAGGCTAAATTATTATCAGGGCTATCATCAGTATTTGTATGAGGTTATAGTGAACTGACTTTCAAACCAAACAATCTGATGTGATGAGTGTTAGCTAGTACTTGTGGTAGCAGAAAAATGAGCTCTTAACCCTTGACCCTTCAGTCTCTGCCTTTCCAAGGTAGGGATTACAAGCACATGTCACTATGTCTGGTGGGAGCAGGAGCAGGCTCTTACAGAACTTACAGGCTTGCACACATTGTTATGCTCGTGAATGCTATGCTACATAGTCAAAAGGGCCCAAAGTTGTAGTTGTGGATGACTTAAGCTTCTGTATATTAAAATATGGAAGTTGTTCTGGATTATTTGGGTTTATACAATATATTCATCTAGGTCTTAAAAATGGAAGAGGAAGGTGGCAGAATGAATTGAGTTGTGAGCAAGGACTAGCCAGAGGGCCTCAACATGCAAGAAGGATCCAGTCTGCACTGCTGACTGTGAAGATGGAGGAAGGGGACAGTTATAGGAGCTGTCTTCAGAAGTTGGACAAGTGCACTGCTAACAGCCAGAAAGAAACCAGTTTGACAATGGAGGACCTGAACTCTGCCAACTCCTGAAATGAACAGGGAAATACATGTGTGCCTTCAGAGTCTTCAGAAGGGAGCATAGCCCTGTCAGCTCTTGGTTATGGCCTTTGAGTTCACAAGCAAATGCCTTACTGAGTCAGAGTTCTGACCTCGTTTAAAACTGTGAAATTTGTCACAGAAAATGAATGCAGCACTCATGGCAAGTGTCTTTACTGGGGAAGAGGGGGTGTGATGTGGCTGACAGGCTTTCTTCTTGGCAGTTCAGTATATGACCAAAGCAAAGGAGCCCCGACGAGCTCAGCACTGACAGTGAGAATTTGCTAAACTCTACTAACTAGCAGGAGGCTGTGCCTGAGGCATGGCTAATGCACAAGATAGAACAGACCAAAGAGCTCCACTTGGGTTTCTTCAGTCCTGCGACTAAGAAAAGAACAGGAAAAACCCTCCACATAGTACTGGGAGGTGACGAGACCTGTGGAGAACGACAGTAGGGGAAGAGGGAGGGCTGAACTGGGATGCAGTTTTAGATTGAGAATGTTCACTCAGAAGTTGACATTTGAGAAAAAGTCTGGAGGATGCCAGGGAGTGAGCACTGAGGTGATCAGAGGAAATGACACTGAAACCCAAAAAGAGCCAGCTGAGCTGTACCTGGACAAGCCAGTGACAGATCCTGAGAGTCTTCAGACCTGGCCAGGAAGTAGACTGTGGCTCAGAGTGAGCTGGGGGCAGGGGGCTGTGGGGGATTTAGGAGCTGATGTCGTAAGAGTAAGTGTGAGTGTGCCATTAGTGTTTGCATTGGGTAAGAGAACACCCAAAACACACAGCTGGTAACAGGAAGTAGCTTTACTTGCTGAACAGGTTAGCAAGGACAAGAGAAAATAAGTGTTCGTCATGAGCTTGTGGCTTGTGGCGTAGACTTGGTAATGTTCTGGGATGTTTGGACTCTCTCCTGCAGATCTACCATTTCCCAGATGGTCAAACACCCTAGAAAGTTTCCTACAGTGAGACATACAGTGCAGGGAACACACAACAGGTTGCGGGAACTTCTCAAGTCTGAGAAGGACTTGAACACATCCTATTCTAGCTAGGCTTCCTCTATATCATAATGTTGCATTGCTCTCCACAGCTAAACAGGAGCAGGACGAGAATAGTGGTGGGAGAGCTGTAGAAAACTGTCCTGGAGAGAGGCTTGGCGGTGGGTGGGGAGAGAAAGAGGAAGAGGAAGAAGAAAAAATGGAGGAAATACGCAGTAAGAATGACCTGCTCAAAACTCATCTAGTAATTCTAGATGGAGCTGTGATGAACTTGGAAGTTGTAACAATGAAGAAACTGCATTTGTCTTGAAAAGTGTGGAGGGGTTAGTGAGATGGCTCAGTGGTTAAGAGCACTGACTGCTCTTCCAATGGACCTGGGTTCAATTCCCACATAGCAGTTTGTAACTGTCTGTAACTCTAGTTCCAGGGGATCTGACACCCTGGCAGAGACATCCATGCAGGCAAAATACCAATCCACATGAAATAAAAATAAATAAATTATTAAAAAATAAAAAGAGACATGTAGAGTTATGACAGCTGTGTCTGAGGTGAGCATGAGATTCATACTTATTAGTGAAAAGAACCCAAGTCTTGAATCACTTTTGTGTATCATGTTCTTCAGCAGCAGTTTTTTAAAATCTAAGGTAAATTTTGTAGCTACTACTAGGTAGGACAGTTGGCAGAAATATGCTACCAAGGCTTCTTATACCTTAACTGTTCTTGCTTTTACAGCGAATATACTGGTATGATTTAGATACTTTAATTTAGCAGATCAGACTCCTGCTAATATGCCCATGATGAGACATTTGGGGGCATTTGCCTCTCATCTCTTCTGGTTTAGTTTCCAAACTTTGCAGTTTGTTTTACATTTTATCCCAGGCAAGGGCTGAGCTGAAGTTTTCTGTGTTGAAAGCATTAGTTCAATATTGTTTTCTTGTCTTTCTTTATTTTCGTTTCTTATCAGAAGGCAATTGCTTCCCAGAATGGGATGGACTTATTTGTTGGCCTAGAGGAACAGTGGGGAAAATATCAGCTGTGCCATGCCCTCCTTATATTTATGACTTCAATCATAAAGGTATTGAACTTTTTTGAGATGATTGATTGCAACCAGGCATTTACTCTCTTCTTTGATGTTTAATAACAGACTTGTGGGGAATTGTGATCTCAGCATCTTTCATGTCTTTTCAGGAGTTGCTTTCCGGCACTGTACCCCCAACGGAACGTGGGATTTCATTCATAGCTCAAATAAAACATGGGCTAATTATTCAGACTGCTTTCTGCAGCCAGATATCAGCATAGGAAAGGTAATGACATTTCTATGATTTTGAATCCCCGAGGGAAAGAAGAAAATGTTTTTGCACAATTTTTGCTTGTCAGCCATTATATACAAAATCCTTTTCATTCAATGACACGATCAGATGCTGCTGAACTTTTCTCCTGTTTTCCTTACCTGAGTTGTCTGGCATACACACACACACAATTTATTGTATTACATTGTTATATTATTTTATATTATATACAAATATATATATATAATAGATACAAATAGGTAGTGAGCAACATGATTCATGATTCATTCTTAATTACTTTTGAATGCCAAATCTCATCCCACTATGTTTCTGAAGGATGTTTTCATCTTAGTGAATGGCATATTTAGTGTGTTCTATCTCAGAAGATGGCATTTGATGATTTCATTTTAAGTGACGAATCAGAGCGATAGCATTATATTGAGCAAGGTTCAGTGTATAGGTCAGCTGTGAACCATGGAAAGAGTGTGGGCCCAGGAGACGGTTTGCTGATGGCAGGGTTGAGGGCTAAACTCTGGGGTCCCAGTTACCTATTAGAGTGGTGTGGTGCTGTAACCATGTGTAATTGTGAGAAAGTTATATCCAGTGCCTTAAAACTCACAGTAAAATTCCAGTCACACAGCCCTGTTGAGCAAAAGTGTGTGGTGACACATGATCATGCAGCTAGAAATGAGCGTAGCAAGTTGGTGTACCAGAGCTGTTACGAAGACCATAGAACAGGCCATACAATGGTGGCTCTGTCTGGAGGGTGGACTGTAGGAGGAAAGGTGGTGTTTTGAAAGAAAATAGCCCCCAAAGAGAGTAGTGGCACTATTAGGAGGTGTGGCCTTGTTGGAGGAAGTGTGTCACTGTGAAGGCGGGCTTTGAGGTCTCACACATGCTCAAACCACACCCACTGGGACAGTTCACTTCCTGTTGCTTTTGAATCAAGATGTAAGAACTCTCAGCTCCAGCACCGTGTCTGCCTGCCTGCTGCCTTGCTTCCTGACATGATGACAATGGACTAACCCTCTGAGCTGTAAGCCAGCCCCAGTTAAATGTTTTTCTTTAAAAGAGTGGCCGTGGTCATGATGTCTCCTCAGAGCAATAGAAACTCTGACATGGGAAGTGTTTGAGATGAAGTTTTCTTAGTCTATTCTGTGAAAATAGAGCTTCCTTCCTTTTTTTGTGACTAAGTTTCACCACCTCAGTGAACTCTTTGGTATTTTTCAACCTTTAGTTTTGTACTTCCAGGTTGAAACTCTAAACAGACAATGTGAGATTGCTATGCACTTTACAAGGCAACTCATTCCAACACTGAGGTAATTACTATGAGATGCTGTAAAATCATTTCAGTCTTTGATAGAAAAAAAGCACTCACTGATAACTAAATGTGATTTTAAAATGCCATTAAAATGTGAGTATGAAAAATAAGGAAGTTAACACTCACTGCCAAGTTGTGAGCTTGGTGTTGATCTTTCTTTGTATATCAAAACCTGACAAACGCTCATCTTTCACAGTGTTTATGGGGCCATTCATCAACATGGCTTTATTTACACAGAACTTTAATTTTCCAACCATTCGTCCTGATTACAGTATATTTTAAGAAGTATAATCATCAAGGATGGCTAATAAACCCAGGAGTTTAAGTCCTGAGGTTGGTGTTGAGTTGCATCCCCAGACACTCATCCACTTTGTTCATTGAGGTTGGGTCTCTCAGTCAAACCTAGAGCTCGTCCACATGGTGAATCACACTAGTCAGTTTTCTCTAGGAATCTCCTGACTTCTGAGGCTGAAATTACAGACGGCTCCTATATCCACTGACATTTATGTGGGCTTCTGGGAATCCAAACTCTGGCTCTTATGCATATATAAAACATTATATAATATTACATATATTAGTATATCTATTATTATCTAATAATAATAATATCTATTATTATATAATGGTCTATCTATCTATCTATCATCTATCTATCATGTATCTAGTATTTCATATGAAAATTATTTGGGAGTTTACTAAGAGGTAAAGAATCTTGTGAGTATTCAGTAATTTTATTTTCTCAGTATAAAAAATGCACAGGATTGTTCTAGGGAGAAGGCTCAGTGGATCAACTGCTTAGTTCATGAAGATCTACTACAGATCTCTAGCGCCCATGGAAAACAGCAGGATGTGTCTGTAACTCAAGGGCTGTGTGTTGGAGACAAGAAGATTCTTGGTGCTTGCTGGTCAAACCATTGTAGCCAAAATGGTGAACTCTAGGTTCAGTGAGAGATTGTCTCAAAAATTTACACACATGAAATTTCCAAAGAACAAACTTAATTAACAAAAGAATAATTAAAGTTAATTGCCTGGAAACATGGAGAATGCAGGAAGACCCCCAACACTGACCTCTGACATCTGTGCACACGTGGATTAGCTAACCCCATTAGAACTTGATATGTCAGAGAGTAGCATTTATAGAAAGTTTCATGTAAGCTCTCTCTTATCTAATAGATATATGCAAATTAGAATACAACTATCAATTTATATTAAACGTCTCTAAGGGCTTTCATGAGTGTAGTTTCCTTGTTATAACTGAGAGATACGATCTCACAGTAGATTTCCTGGTCTCCTGGTTTGTAAAATCTTTCTGCCCAGTCTGCCATGTTTCTTAAGCTTCAGCTGTAGGAGTCGTGTTGCAGCTTTGTTACTTGAGGAAAACATGGCTGCCTAAATAAGATTTGTCTTTGTATAGAACTAGATGAAACTATTCTAAAATTTGTGTAGCCTCACAAAAGGACACAGACAGCCTTAAATATTTTGAGTGATGACAAACCTAGAATATTCATTCTTCAACTTTAAAATGTGTCACAAAACTTAGTAACCAGGGCGTGGCATAAAAACAGACCTATGGAATGAAGAGAGAAGTTAGAAGTGAATCCACGTATTCATGGCCAAGTTTGAGAAAGGAACCTGAAAATACACAATGGGGAAAAGACTGCCTTTTCAATAAATGATGTTGGGATGCTGCCTATCACTATGCTGAAGAGTTCAAGGACTGTTATTTCATGTACAAAAGTAAAGTCTAATGACGTCACTGTAATTTCCAGAATTGTAAAACTAATAGAAGAGCATAAAGGGGGGGAAAAACTTCACCAAATTCATCTGGGTTTTGGATGTGGTCTCCAAAACCATAGACAACAGCAATAGAGACAAAAGGGATCCATCCAACCAGGGAAATAATCTGCAGAACAGAGACAACCCACAGAGCAGGAGTGCATGCACGAGAGCCATAAGGGAATGTATCCATACAGACATGGTACAGCAGACCTCTAGTTATATCATATGGCAGGTGAGGATTGTGAGTTCAAAGCCAGCCTGGCCTATGTTGTGAGGATATATCAAGATACATACAGAAAAGGACAACTCCATATAAGAAATAAAGCAATTATTTCACAGGCTAAGGATGTAAATAGACATTTCTCAAAGGATAACAAGCAACAGCCAACAGACATGAAAACATAGTTAACATTACTAATCAGAAAAATGTAAATGATTTATCATTAGAAAATATAAATTAAAACTACAACAATAGATATCCTGCATCTATTCCAACAATTATTACCAAAATGACAAAAAGAAAAATGTCAAGAGCTTAGGAGAGGGGACCCAAAGCCAGATGGTGGTGGAACATGCTTTTAATCCTAGCACTCGGGAGGCAGAGGCAGGCAAATTTCTGTGAGTTTGAGGCCAACCTGGTCTACAAGAGCTAGTTCCAGGATAGGCTCCAATGTTACAGGGAAACCCTGCCTCAAAAAAAACCAATAAATAAATAAATAAATAAATGAATAAGAAAGGAAGAAGAAAGAAAGGAAGGAAGGAAGGAAAGAAGGAAGGAAAGAAGGAAGGAAAGAAGGAAGGGGACCCTTTTATATCATTCATTGGTGAGAGTGCAAATCAATACAGCCATTGTGGAAACAAGTATTGTGGTTCTTTAAAAAATAGTTAAAAATCGAATGTTATGTTATCCAGAAGTCCCACTACTGGGTTCATATCCGAAAAAAAAATACAATCTGAATATTGGAAAGACTTTTGCTTACTCATGTTCCTTGTAGCATTATTTGATTGTCAAGCTACAGAGCATCCTCAGAGTTGCTAGGAAACAAAAACTGTCAGAGCTAATATGAGAAATACCCACATCCCACCAAGCTGAATTTTAAAAATACCATTCTCAAGCAACAGATAAACTATCTTTCAAACACTTGATCAAATCAACTTTTATAGAATACTCAATAATTCAGAAGTCACATTTTTTTTAGAGCACACACAAAGTTTCATTAAGATAGAATTTACACCAGTCTAAATAATCTCTCCATAAGTGCCTTGACTGAAATTCTAAATATGGTCTCCTACCATAAAATGATTAATTAAAATTAAAATAATATGTACATAAACAATTCACAAACAGTTGAAAATTACATGACTGAGCAACATTCAAACTGAATAAATAAAAGTCTAAAGTACCATATATTATGTAAAATGCCAAATGTGAACCTAGAAAGTTATAATGTTGACAGATTAATCAGAATATGAGATCATTGAAAATTTGAAGTTATTCAATGTAGGAGTACAGCTTCTACACTCAGTGGGGTAATGTCATACCTAAAACAAACATCGAATATAATATACAAAATAATAAAGTAGAACTTTACAGTTGTTCAAACAACATATAATTTAGAAAGAATTTTTAAATAAAAAATAACAACAGAAAAGATATTGTATAAAATATACTCAAAATACACAAATCAACTGGTTGAATCTGTTAAAATATGATCCAACTATATGCTATTGATAAAGAACTCACTCAAATATAATAATGTAAATATGATATGAACACACCATGGAAACTACTCAGCAACTAAGAAAAAAACAAATTAGTGATGGATGTGACAACTTGGATGGATCTCAAGGACTCTTCAGTAAATCTTTTAATGTCTCAGTGGTTTGCGAATGACCATGAAGAGAAAATTGTGTGGTGGAAAAAGATTCAAAGTTGCCAGGTGTTTGGATGCTGGGGAAGAAGGGGGTAGACATGGCCACATATGAGCAATGTAGTAGATCTTTGCACTGCTGGATGGCTTCTGTGTCTTGATTTCAATGGTAGTCATAAAAATTTTCACATGTGATACAATTACACAGATATATTGGTCAGTGCATTGCAAAAATATAGATTCTTGGTTTGCATAACTTAGTATAATTATGTAACCATTAAAGGATAGAGGATACCTGAAACACTATTTATACATGAAACACTGCTTATTCCATTTTCCATATTCTGTGATTCTATTATTTTAAATAAAGAAGCTTAGCAGGAAATAAAGTGTAAATACATGTAAACTATAGAAGATTATAAAAGTTGTCTTAAAATAGCATACATTTTTAATTTCTAAGTCTAAGAACAGTCTGGAAGAATATGAAGTGTGTGAACAGAGAAAGCTAATTTGTGGTGACTAACATCAGGATAGTAGTTGTGTGTAGGTGGACAGTGGGTGGTTTTTACTAGCAAGGGGCACAAATGAACTTGGTGTGTCAAAACCTGTCAAGCAGCTTGTTTTAGACTTGTCTATTTTATAGCATGAAAATTACAGCCTGTAAAAGCTACAGAGAACCAGACACAATATTCCAGAAATAATGTAATGGCTTTGAACCACTTTCTTTTGCATATGTTGACTGTCTTTTCCTCTACAGCAAGAGTTCTTTGAAAGCCTCTATGTCCTGTATACTGTTGGCTACTCTATCTCTTTTGGCTCCTTGGCTGTGGCCATTCTAATCATTGGCTACTTCAGGTGAGTAGTTCCCAGTTAGTTTTCTCCTAGAAGGAATGTTCTAATGTTTTCATGTAAAAGACATCTAATACTTACAATCTTTGCTCTCTATCCTTTTTTTTATTGAAATTTAATTTTTTTTTGAGATAGGGTCTGAGTGGCCTCATATTCACTGTGTGGCTAATTGTCTTAACTGTTTTTTTTTTTTTTTTTTTTTTTTTTTTTTTTTTTTTTTTTTTTTTTTTTTTTTTTTTTTTTTTTTTTTTTTGGCTGTGAAGAGACACCATGACCACAATAGCTTTTATAAAGGAAACATTTAATTGGGGTGACTTGCTTATGCTTTCAGAGGTTCAGTCTGTTATCATGACAACAGGGAGTAGGCAGATGTGGCGCTGGAGCTGAGAGATCGACATTTTCCAGGCAATAGAAAGTCAACTGAAAGTCACACCGAGGGAAGCATGAGCCAAAGGCATCCCAAAAACTGCCCCCCACAGTGACACATTTCCTCCAACAAGACCACACATCCTAATAGTACTGGTCCCTTTGGGGGCCATTTTCTTTCTAACCACCACACTAATAATGATCTATCTAATCTTGATCCTCTTGCCTCCACTTACACAGCACTGGGATTGCAGTCTAAATATTTTAGATGATTTATATGGTCATAGGGATTGACTCTAGTGTCATGAATGCTAGGCAGGCACTCAACCAACTGAGCTACATCCCATTTCAATTTTTCTCTTTGGCTAATATAGGATTATTA
The DNA here is from genome assembly GCF_014885135.2 of Alexandromys fortis. Taxonomy (NCBI): domain Eukaryota; kingdom Metazoa; phylum Chordata; class Mammalia; order Rodentia; family Cricetidae; genus Alexandromys; species Alexandromys fortis. The sequence goes on along the minus strand of NW_026067966.1, from coordinate 8,737,711 downwards.
ATGAAACATTGTTGATTGTCTCTGACAATTTATTTTTATGTTTTCTGAAATCTGAAGGCATCAAGTGTATGAAGTCTTAAGGCTAATAAATTTCTAGCTCAGTATATTTGTTTGCAGAGTGGTTGCTACTGTACACAATTTAACAAAAATTTTCATTCTCAGTGGAGTATCTCATTTTCTCCAAATTATTTTGGTACTATTGGACAAAAGTATGTTCTAAATTATTTTATATCAGCACATAAAACAGTACTACATTTGTGACCAATAAAATTCTATATAATTTAAGTTGACACAAAATTGTGACCAACAAAATTGAACTACAGCAGAGAACAGCATGATGTATTACCATACACATGGTTGTGAGTTCAAGGAGTTGATGGAAGAAGTGGTAGATGGGCTATAAGTGCCCCAAGGAAGTACACAGTGATTTACACAATGCCAACCAGTGTGTAGTGGTTTTGTAGGATAGAAAATGGAGAAAGTCTCCTACTGAGACCTCAAGTGATACCTAAATATAGTATGTACCGCAAAGAACAGGCAGGGCAGGACTAAGCGAACCCACATGTGAGTCAAAAAATCTTTTTACCTTTGAACTTAGTATTTTCTGACCTCTCAATTCATTTAGCGAATATGTAGCAGACTCTTACTGATGGGATACAAGTTAAGAGAAGAGAAGAGAAAGAGAGAGAGAGAGAGAGATAACATTGTATTGGCACTGTAGTATAACACAGCACAATAGTTAACAGCAAAAATTGGATCCCAACGATGGTAGAATACATTTGAAATGATTACTCATCAAGTTACATTTTAATTGTAAACAAAAGTTGTTTCTGTAAGAAACCTAATAATGACTTTTCACTTTTGAGTTTACCATGGTTTCCTTTAGGGGGGAAGTGTTTGGGTTTGGTGGGCATATTTTCTTTTTCTGTTCTAATTTTATCCAATCTGAATAATGAATTTTTTTTTTTGCATAGACGATTGCACTGCACTAGGAACTATATCCACCTGCACTTGTTTGTGTCCTTCATGCTGAGAGCTGTGAGCATCTTCGTCAAGGACAGAGTGGCCCAGGCTCACCTAGGAATAGAGGCACTGCAGTCTTTGGTGATGCAGGGTGACCTTCAGAACTTTATCAGAGGACCTGCTGTGGACAAATCTCAGTATGTACGTGCTCTCATTTTCTCTCACTATAGGATTTTTATAAATATGATCTATTTCATATTCCACTACACATTTAGTAACTTGTCCTGGGATCCATCCATCATCTATCTATCTATCTATCTATCTATCTATCTATCTATCTATCTATCATCTGGGATCCATACATCATCCATCTATCTATCTATCTATCTATCTATCTATCTATCTATCTATCTATCTATCTATCTATCTGGGATCCATCCATCATCTATCTATCTATCTATCTATCTATCTATCTATCTATCTATCTATCTATCCATCCATCCATCATCTGTCTACCTACCTTTCTACCTATCTGTCTATAAATAAAACTTTTCTCTCATATCTAGTTACTCATTCAAACTCATTCTTCAAGAAAATTCTGCAAAACGCATGATCGCAATGGAATTTGATATATGGATCACAGTGGTTGTCACAGACAGTTTTAAAAGTAAAACATCATCAACCAAAACAGATGCTTGGAACATAAAAGGATACCATATTCAGTTCCCTTTGTACCCTTGGAGTCTTGTCCCAACATAAAATCTCTCCACAGTCTCAGTGAACGGCTGTCTGTCTCTCTGATTCCCTTTGACTCTGTGGTTCTGTTGTGTGATCCTGGCCCGGCCTCTGATTTGTTTCCCTGGTATTGTGGAGTAAATGTCAGAGAACCGGAGGAAGCAGAGACTATGAGGGCGTCTGGGGCGGGTGAGCTGAGCCCAGCTCAGATCATCAGAGCCACGAGTCCTTCTGCCGTTCTTCAGATGCAAAGTGTTTACTCCTTCCAGTGATTTATTTTGCTGCAGTCGCATGAAAAACCTGAAATGAAACAAATTTGTCACAGAAATATGACTAATATTTTTCTTCATTTTTTATGCTTCTGGTTTTTCCTGATGATCATACATTATTTTTACAAAAAGAAAGAATTACGAAATTTGATAACTGCTAGAAGAAAAAAGATACTTTTATTTTAAAAACAGAATCAAGTATGAAGCTTGTAGAGACCTATGTTAAGACAACTAGATTCCGGTCTCTTTAACATTCTTAGCATTGCCACTGAATTAAGTCAGTTTTGATTATCAGAAGGTAAAACAAAGAATTATTTTTTTTTTTTAGTGGTTTCAGGGTGCTGTTAAAGCAAAATAAAATGTCCTAATTCAATGCAATTCTGGTCCGTTTGTAACAGGTCGGGTGTAAGATCGCCGTTGTGATGTTTGTTTACTTCTTGGCTACAAACTATTATTGGATCCTGGTGGAAGGGCTCTACCTACATAACTTAATCTTTGTGTCTTTCTTTTCGGACACCAAATACCTGTGGGGCTTCATCTTGATAGGCTGGGGTAAGTACTCGCGTTATCTTTCCTTTGGTTATGGAACTGAGTATGTTTTGTCTTATTCGTCACCAGCGTTCCTTCAGCTAGTTCCCTAAACTGATCCTGCCCATTTTACTATATTACCTTCATTTTGTTTAATTGTTCTGTTAATGAAAAACATTTAACAAACTTCTGAAACTTAAACTGCGGTTAGTGCTTGTAGGCCAAATTTCCACCAGCACTCTGTGGAAGAAGCTAGAAAGCACACATTACTAACTGTACTTGTTCAAACCTTCCTGGCCTCTGCCTTGTGCCGTGTCTGCCCTGTCAGTGATTTCTTCCTAACAGTTTTGAAGTTTGAATTTATAAGATACAACACTGTGTCTCTGAATTGTGTTTATAGGTCAAATAATGAGAATGTCAGGAAAGCATCTATAGTACCGTTCGACTGCACTTAACACATAAAGTTATGAACTAATTATGAAGCCTTACCATTCTGGGAAGGTGATTATTCATGTTATTTTCAGTAGAGTAAATTTAAAATCTTGATCTTTAGCTCACATTCCTCAGATGACTTACTAGTACCCGGCAATTACTGGATCAGTCAGGAGATAAAGAAAAGGATGCCATGTACTTGTTAAAATTTCAGGGAAAGGAAAGCCTGAAGTGGTTGAACACTTACAGACTGACCTAAGTTGCTGCTTTAACATTTGAATTATGAGTGCTCAGAACTAAATTGGAAGACCTGTTTTCCTCTCCCAATGAAGCAGGCACATTTTCCTTTGCACTATTTGCCTTAAAATTATCACAGTGTCTGAAAACGTGAATAAGGAAAAGGGAACTTCTGGTTATCTCACCAAGGCCTTAGGATGACAGAACACCAGCTGGCTAGCGCTGCCGTAATTTTGAGATGGTGTTTATGGGTAAAGCTTTGTCCATGAAGCCAGCTTGCTTTTTTTCTTTTATGAGTTTCTACATCGATTGTGTGCATTATGAATTAATTTTTCTCTAATTTCTTATGGCTTGATAATGAACAGGTTTAGGCCTCCTTACCAGCTCTTTGTTTGGGCTTTTGCCAGTCAGTGCAGTTTGGCTTTGCCCAATTAAAGGCGGGAGTTGATTGTAGTGAAACCTGGGAGACTTGATTTCAAATCTTCCAATAACTGGAAAAAAAAAAGGATAAAAGTGACTGGTTTCTAGTATATTTTCATGCAAGCGTAGGATTCTAACTTCCTCTTACGACTTTTGTTAAATTTGCTCACAGTGATTTCTGTCACTGGGATGATGCAGTGGTAAATAAGCCCGGTCCTTTGAGATCTCTGTTTCCTGAGGGAGGTGGAGAACACACTAAAGCACATAGGAGCTCCACAGACAAGGATACGGAGCATCCTTTACCCACCGTTAGGTCGATTTCCTTAGCACAGTCCCACATGACAGCAAACTCTATCTTCTGACTGACTCTCTCTTTGCAGCTCCAGTCTTTAAAGGATAACCTAGGGCAGTGGTTCTCAACCTTCCTTCTGCTGTGACCCTTTAATACAGTTCCTCATATTGTGGTGACCCCCAACCATAAAATTATTTTGTTACTGCTTCATAACTGTAATTTTACTGTTGTTATGAGTCACAGTGTAAATATCTGATATGTATGTTTCCTGATGTGTCACCTTGTAAGAAATTTTTTTGACCCACCATATTTAATGAGAAGAATAGTAATAGCTTTTTTTTTAATATAATTTTTTATTGAAAAAAAATTTCCGCCTCCTCCCTGCCTCCCATTTCCCTCTCCG
>NW_026067966.1:8642895-8726827 GCF_014885135.2 Alexandromys fortis | reverse complement strand
GCAATTTAATAATATAATTTAATTATATTAATAATTAAATTATTAAATAATTTTAATTAATACATTGAAAGAAAAGGAAAGTTAGAATCTGTAGAGGAACCAACGTATATCAGACCATTTCTAGATTAAAGGCAAATATTAAAGTGACCGCTTTTATAAGACTCAACCACAGTTTGTAGAGAGGGGGCGGAGAGACTGCTCAACAGTTAAGAGCACAGATTATTCTTCCGGAAGACCTTATTTAAATTCCTAGCACCCACTTCAGGTGGCTCACCACAGCCTGTGGCTTCAGTTCACAGGGGTCCAATGCCTCTAGTCCACATACACGTGGCATACACTTTCACACACACATAGCCCCACAATAAAAAGTGATGTAGAGAGGAATAAAGTGAGTAGTGAGCCTTTCTCTTCACCCTACCACAGCCTGACATTTTTCTGTTTGCCTCAGTTCTCCCACAGATGAAACTCTACTCTTACACTCATTCTCTCATCTACATAGCTTTCTGTAATTTAATTTTGCATTTAAACGGTTTCTGTTTTAGTTTTTACTATTGTATTTAACTTTTATATACTTCACCTTCAACTGTCAAAAGAGGTGCCAATGTCTGTTTGTTGTTATATAACGTTCTTATCCTGGTCATTCAATCTGGCTATGGACCTGTTGTCATCCCTTCAATGTAGAAAAAAATTCACATTATGTGTTTTTTGAAAATTAACAGCAAGTATAACTACTTCATTACCTGTATATAACGTATTCCACACACACACACACACACACACACACACATATATGCGACTTCAGTCTAGAAAATAGATTTTAATTGTTCATTTGATGGTAAATTAAATATAGAAATATTTGTTAATATCCCTGTCTTAGTTTATTTTATGTTGCTATAACAAAGTAGCTGAAGTTAGACAAATTACAAAGGATAAATGGAAACAAGCAAATAGTTGTAGAGGTCTGAGAGCTTCGGCCTCTGGGGCAGGCTTCCTGGCGAGTGACCGTGGTGTGGTAGAGTGTTTGTTAAGTAAGAGCGAGCAGTGCTGAGGGAGGAAGCGGAAAACGGAGCCAAGGATACAGGATGCTCTCTGTAATACCTGTATTCTGATTGGTCAATTTATTCCCACGAGTGTGGACAGATGCTTCTGTTTGGAGTCAGGATTGGAGCCTTCCTGACTTTAAAACCTTCTGGCATCTTCTCCTTGAGGTCCATTTTTTTTTTTAAGACTGCAAACAGCAAATTGTTTCTAAGCCCACAGCTTCTCCCAGCTTCTCTCTGCCCTCATTGCCTCGCTCCTTGGAAGCACGTGTCTGTGTGGTAAAAGCGCAAGCGCAGCGCCCTCTGCATGGTTATGGCTTGGGGAGCTCTGATCCCCTCCAAATGTGCTTTTTTCCCCTTCGTCCCTGCAGTGGAAACTTGACCAAACATGATCGTCTTCAGATTTCCAGGGACAATTGGCCCTTATGTTATCACTCACTCCTCAAACTGATGAGATGGTGTTACGTGCCTTTTCTCAATCACAGTATTCTTTGTGTGCCTGTTTTTCTTCTCATCTGCTAATATTATAGGCACACGAGAAAAAAAAATCCTCAATCTGAAAGTAAATATGGGTTCCAAATCTTTCTCTTGTTACAGGATTTCCAGCGGTGTTTGTTGTTGCTTGGGCGGTGGTCCGGGCCACTCTGGCAGATACCAGGTTAGTGGAAACCAAAATGGGGGTGGGGTGGAGGTTTCTGTGGACTCAGGCTTTTATTTGGTTTCTGTTCCTGATGCTGTCGTCCTTTGGGGAAGTCGTATGAAATCCCCTGTGTGCAATGGTAGACTCTAATGCATTGCCCAGTGGCTGTCTAGCTCCTAGGTCAGAGAACAGAATGGCTTGGAGAGTAGATTCAGATGCTGAACTTTGTGATTTATTTAAACAAACTAAAAACCTTTGATGACCAAAACATGTCTATATCCATCACTTTTTAACATTCCAAGTCAACTTCTGAGTTTGCTTTTTCATGTTTGTGTGTGTGATGGCAGGGCTCGAACCCATGGCCTTGTACTTTCTAGGCATGCAGTCTAGCACTAAAAGACACCCTCAGCCCTAAGCTGATCCTTTAAAAGCTAGCATTCTTGATTTTTGTCTTCATCTTGGCTATTTAGAAATATGCATACCAGACCGATTTTCAAAAGGTACCTGAAACACTATTGGAAATACAAAAGACGTCTCTTCTAGTCTTAAAATTCTATTTATTTAGGTTTGTTTTTGCTTTTCAAGACAGGGTTTCTTTGTGTAGCCCTGGCTGTCCTGGAACTCACTCTATAGACCAGGCTGGCCTTGAACTCAGAGATCCACCTGCCTCTGCCTCGTGAGTGCCAGGATTAAAGGCACGTCCTACCACCAGCTGGCCTAGTCTTAAGATTCTATCTAGTGTTATTAGACTAGGAAGAACTAAGCTAATTGATAAAATTACAAAGTCAGTACTTTCTGTTTCTTGGTTCTATTTACTTTAAAAACAGGCAATACTTTACAAGACACTGGCTGTGGTTAGTTTTAAATACTGACCAACTGTGGCAACTTGAAAATCACTGGAGAAGAGAGAACTTACTGGGGAATTATCTAGATCAGGTTGGCCTGGGAGCACGTCTGTGTCTGTGGAGGATTATCTGAATTGATACGGGAGGACCCCGATGACTGTGGGCAGCACAATTCCTTAGGCAGAGGTCCTGAACTACGTAAGACGGAAGAAGCTAGCTGGGTAGCTAGCAAACAAGCAACAGCATGGGAGCATTTGTTTCTCTCTGACTATGGCTAGGATGTGACTAGCTGACTGGGCTCCTGACTTGGTTTCCTCTCCCTAGAAATGTAAGCCAAATAAACCCCTACCTCTGTAATTGCTTCTTGTAGGGTTTTTTTTTTTTTTATCACAGCAACAGAAACAAACCTACTTTGTTCTTGCTTTATTTAGAGGAGACAAAGGATGGCAGTGAATGGGGGACCTGTAACTCCTTTGTTGTTCTTTAGCTTCACCATTCAGAAGCAAAGGTGGGTTGTGCAGTAGAGAATACAGAAAAAAGACGCACTCAAACATTTTAACATTTGCGTACTCTCCAGGGCCCAGTCCCTTTGGCCTCCTCTTTTTACTGAATATGGTGGCGAGGGGGGTAGAAGTAAGGAGGGGGAAGTAGGAACTGAGTTACGCACTATGGGAGGATGGTACAAGTTCCCAATGTTGTTATATAAACATCTCTCTCTATATATATCTATATCTATATCTATATCTATATCTATATCTATATCTATATCTATACTTTCTAGTTAAACATTTGAGCCTGAAACTACAACATTCAGAACTTCATTTCTTAGAGTGTTAAAATCTATTTTAAAGCATCTGAACAGAGTTACTTCTTCAGCTGTGTATGATGTCGACCACTGAAAAATTAATTTAAAATATGGAGTTATAACATTTTCTTGAAAATGTCTGAAATCTCACTTGCCTCTCTTATTTGTCAAAAGAGAAAATTTGAAACTTTGACAATCTAACCCATCGAAGTCAAGTTTTTGATGCATTTAGAGATAGCCGATTTTGACCTACTTCCAAATATAATGATTTTGTAGAGTTGGAATTCATGATTGAATCCCATGTGTTCGGAGACATGATGCTAAAATGTCAGTGATGCTGAGAAAAAAGATTGTGAGGATATTATTAAATGATAAAAACTAAAATGAAAATGTATGGAATCCAAAAGCCTTGTCGCTGGTACATCAAGACCTTGGTCATAGATGAAGGCATTTGAGAGTAGTGTGATCCATGATGTGTGCAACTTAGTAACACTCTTTTATCTTTCTTGTCTATTGAATAATGTGAAAGAGAGATGCCTGTACACAGTGCCGGAAATGTTCAATTCAGTGTTCAATGTGCAACTGTAACAATTCTGTGTCTTGGATTTCCATTCTATTATGATTCCAAGTTGTGCAGACTTCAGCTGGAAGGGACCAGAATTAGTTTGATGTAGGGGTTTTGTTGTTCTCTATGCTACAGTCTTGCAACATATATGTGTGACTGATATATTTTGGTACCAGTATGGAAATCTATATATGCAATTTTATATGGATATTCAAGAGAAAAATAAAATTGCATAGTAGCATATACATTACATTTTTATGAGATAAGTGTGTTAATGTTTTGGTTCCATTTATTGCTCCTGTGACAAAAGGACCAGACAAAGGAACTTAAACAGGATATATTTTGGTTCACAGTTTGTGGGCATGGTCTGTCATGGGTAAGACATCCTGCAGGCAGAGCATGAGGTGTCTGGTCCTTGTTTCTGTGGCCAAGGTACAGAGAAGGATGAAAATGGATGCTCTGCTAGCTGTACTCTTTTGATTCAGTTCAGAACTGTCACCCATTGAGTGGTGCCACTCATATTTAGGGTGGGGCTTCAGAAATCAGTCACCCACTGAGAAATGCACAGACAAGACCACAGGTTTTCTGTAGGTGATTGCAGATTATATCGTGCTGATAATCAGTATTAGTCATTACAGAGTTATGTGACCATGATGAAATACTCAAGACACTCAACTTAAAAATAGGAGGAAGTCTCTATTTGACTCTCAGAAGTTTGGACCCATGGCTGTTAGGCCTTCTTGTTGGGCTTATATAGTTCCTCACAATGAGAAGGAGCTTCATGAAATCTGGGAATCAAAAGGAAAAGGGGATGGAGGCTCTCAGTTTCTCCCTCACAGGCTTTCTCCTAACAGTTCAACTTCCTTCCACTCGACCCCACCTTGTAGAGGTCCTATCACCTTTCAGTAATGCCAGACGCTGGAACAAGGCCTTTGGCATATAGGATTCTGGAGAGTAATTTAAAATCTAAAATACAGCAATAAGAAAGAGTATGATGCTTGTGTTTGTTTAGAAAAGCTTAGGCACTGTCAGCACTTACTTAATAAAATAAATGAGAGAATGCAGGGAAGATCAGAGTCTCAGTATCTATGTCTTTGCTACTTTATGGATTTTGGTGACGATGTATGACTTGTGCATGAAAACTATACTCTAAAACACATAGTTGTACATATGAACTAAAAATATTTTATCTTATTGTTGAAATAGCATTTCACTATCTATAAGTTATTTATAAAGTAAAATTTCTTGATAATATTATTATCTAGAATTTGAAAAATTAACATTTTTATTTTCTCAAATTATATCATTTTCTATTGGTATAACCAACGCTGAATTTTGTCTGAGTAGAAAGAAATGGAAGCCGTTTATCTCCATGTCTATAAGTTTAAAACAGTTACTTTCAAGTAGAAGCAATTAAAAAAGAAACCTCTGTAATATTTAGTGTATGGCTTTTGCCAGTACAAACCAGATTAGGTGAGGTTGATTTAAGCTAATTTTGGATTCAACTTATTCATATGAATAAACAAATATGTAATGACCACCTGCATTCCGTAGAGTCTGGGCACTTAGGACATCTCACCACACCCTTGCCGTCTCCCACACTGATCTCTGACCACGTGTTACTTAAATTTTAGTTAGCAATTAGGAACTAATTGTAAGAAATAGCTAAATTGCATGGTATGTTTTACTAAAGCTACAAAAATAAACTGTAAATTTAAAGATAAAAATCACAAATCGTACATTGATATGAAATGAACACCTGTTGAAATGTTTAATTCCCTATTCAATGAGTGATTGGGAAGATGCTACATTTGCTCAAATGAGACCTGATTGAACCACTTACACTCACAAAATTTAATACTGAAGATTTACATATAAATGCAAAAACTAGTCAAGAGGACACTTATGAGTTATAGTCTATCACCAAAGCTGTTTTTATTTCTATGATAAGAACCATTTATGTTCAATTTTCTGTTGTATTTCTATAAATAATCAATAGAATACAAGAGATAGAAGAAAGAATCTCAGATTCTGAGGACACCATAGAGAAAATAAATGCACTGATCAAAGAAAACAGCAAAGCCAACAAATTCTCATCACAAAACATTCAGGAAATATGGGACACAATAAAAAGACCAAACCTGAGAATAATAGGAATAGAAGAAGGGGAAGAATTACAGCTCAAAGGCCCAGAAAATATATTTAACAAAATTATGGAAGAAAACTTTCCCAACATAAAGAAAGATATTCCTTTGAATATCCAAGAAGCATACAGAACACCAAACAGACTGGATCAAAGAAAAGCATCCCCTCGCCATATAATAATCAAAACACAAAATATACAGGTTAAAGAAAGAATATTAAGAGCTGCAAAGGAAAAAGGCCAAGTAACTTATAAAGGTAAACCGATCAGACTTACACCTGACTTCTCTATGGAAACCATGAAAGCCAGAAGGTCCTGGATAGAGGTTCTTCAAAAACTAAGAGACCATGGATGCAAACCCAAACTTCTATACCCAGCCAAGCTAGTATTCACTATCAATGGAGAAAACAAGACATTCCAGGATAAGAACAAATTTAAACAATACGTAGCCACAAATCCAGCGCTACAGAAAGTAATAGAAGGAAAATCGCAACCCAAGGAATCCAACATTGCCAACACTGACTACAATAACTCAGGAATCTAGCGAACCTTCACCAGTACAACTCAAAGAAGGGACACACACAAACTCTACTACCGAAAACAGTAAGAATAACCGGAGTAAACAACCACTGGTCACTAATATCACTTAATATTAATGGTCTCAATTCACCTATAAAAAGGCACAGGCTAAGGGATTGGATACGAAAACAGGATCCAACATTCTGCTGTTTGCAAGAAACACATCTCAACCACAAAGACAGGCATCTACTCAGAGTAAAAGGTTGGGAAAAGGTCTTTCAAGCAAATGGTCCTAACAAAAAAGCAGGTGTGGCCATACTAATTTCCAACAAAACTGACTTCAAACTAAAATCAATCAGAAGAGATCGAGATGGACACTTTATACTCATAACAGGAACAATTCATCAGGATGACATCTCAATCCTGAATATCTATGCCCCTAATATAAAAGCACCCACTTATGTAAAAGAAATATTTCTAAAACTCAAGGCAGACATAAAACCACACACACTAATAGTAGGAGACTTCAACACACCTCTCTCTCCAATGGACAGGTCAATCAGACAGAAACCTAATAGAGAATTAAGAGAATTATTGGAGGTAATGAAGCAAATGGACTTAACAGACATCTACAGAACACTCCACCCAAATAGGAAAGAATATACCTTCTTCTCTGCAGCTCATGGAACCTTCTCAAAAATTGACCATATACTCGGAAACAAAGGAAACCTCCACAGATACAAAAGAATATCAGTGTCCACCTGTGTCTTATCAGATCACCACGGATTAAAGTTAGATGGCAACAACTATGCTACCCCCAGAAAGCCGACAAACTCATGGAAACTGAACAGTCAACTACTGAACCACACCTGGGTCAAGGAAGAAATTAAGAAAGAAATTAAAGTCTTCCTTGAATTTAATGAAAATAAAGAGACAACATACTCAAACCTATGGGACACGATGAAAGCAGTGCTAAGAGGAAAGTTCATAGCACTAAGTGCCCACTTAAAGAAAACAGAGAAAGCATACATTGGGGACTTAATGGCACACCTGAAAGCTTTAGAAAAAAAAGAAGCAGAGGTGCCCAGAAGGAGTAGAAGACTGGAAATAATCAAACTGAGGGCAGAAATCAACAAAATAGAAACTCAGAAAACAGTCCAAAGAATCAATGAAACAAAAAGTTGGTTCTTGGAGAAAATCAACAAGATTGACAAACCCCTATCCAAACTAATTAAATGACAGAGAGAGAACACGCAAATAAATAAGATCAGAAATGAAAAGGGGGACATAACCACAGACACAGAGAAAATTCAGAGAATCATTAGATCTTACTACAAAAACCTGTATGCCACAAAACTGGAAAATGCAAAAGAAATGGACATTATTTTAGATAAGTACCATATACCAAAGCTAAACCAAGACCAGGTGAACGATCTAAATAGACCTGTTAGTGGTGAAGAATTAGAATCTGTTATCAAAAATCTCCCTTCCAAAAAAAGCCCAGAACCAGATGGTTTCAATCCAGAATTCAGTTGTATTTCTATAAATAATAAACTATGAAATAAATTGCTCTAACATATGAGATAGGTTTCTTTTCAAATGCTCTTGTACACTGTAAAGATTTGTCACTCATATTGGTTTAATAAAATACTGGTTGGCCAGTAGCCAGGCAGGAAGTATAGGTGGGGCAATCAGACTAGGAGAATTATGGGAAGAGGAAAGGTAGAGAATCAGTCACCAGTCAGATGCAGAGGAAGCAAGATGAGAATGCCTTCCTTTAAAAAGGTTTTAGTCATGTGGCTAAATAAACATAGACAAGAATTATGGGCAAATTTAACTCATAATAATAAGCCTGAGCTAATAGGCCAAACAATTTATAACTAATATAAGCTTTGATATTTTTTTTTTTTTCGGGAATGAATGGCTGAGGGACCAGGTAGGACAGAAACTTCTGTCTACACATTTTGATGCTGATAAAAACAAACTACCATTGTGCCACACTTAGGCAACTCTGTGTGTGTGTGTGTGTGTGTGTGTGTGTGTGTGTGTGGCTATAGAAACAAGGTCTTGACCTGATCACTATAGAAGTAACTCCCTGATATTATAACACTCATATATGGGCTCCTCATGGTAAGGAGATCAGAACTCACAATGTGTTTTCAGTGGTCTGGACACTTTAGGATAAGAATTTAAAAAACGTGTTTCCCCAAAAGAAGAAACTGGGGCTAGAGTTGATTCTCATTCATTTATTTTTGCCAATTTTTTTCATCAAACTTTCTTTTTTCTTTTTCCCTTTCCCCTTCCCTACTCCCTCCTTCCCTTTTCCCTTCATTCCTTTCTTCTTTTCTTTTGCATCTCAGGTGTTGGGAACTTAGTGCTGGAGACCGGTGGATTTACCAGGCTCCAATCTTAGCTGCTATTGGGGTAAGTTTAAAAGTTTATGTAGCCTCAATAAATAATAAATGAACAAAATCGCTACAGAGACTCTGGGTAAGTCTTCGTGGAGCTTGACAGTACAGTGGGATTTAGGAACTTTCACACATGCCATGATAGCTGGGAGGCTGCAGCTGTGAGTCAGCCCGTTTGTGGCTGACACCAAGACGGCTGCAGACAGTGCTGGACATTCTTTGAGTCAGGGCACCCAGGTGGCCCTGTGGGCAGTTCCGAGGCTCCATCACACATGTGAGTGTTTATATGTGCAGGTACGTATGGCCCTAAATTATGGCCCTGCTCATCAACTGCTCCTGGAGTTAATGTTCTCTATACCTGTTAGTGAACGGAGGTGGCAAGGAGGGAAAGTTAGAATAACAGCAGAATAGAGGAGTTTGGGGGGAGAAGAATGGTGGTGAGGTCCTCTCTAGAGCACTGCCTGACTCTTCTGTTGGTCTTGCTTGCTCCATGGACGTGGGTCGGGTCCCCATAAAGAGATGCCTTGCAAGACCCTGTCTACTGGGTAGCAGAGTGAAAGGCTTGAGCTGGAGTGTACTGCACGAGCCCTGTGTGTCTGACTGTTTCTACTGCGTATTGCATCTGGGTTGCGTAGGAAAACAAAATTACACAGCTGGGCCAACAAGACTCTGTAAAATGCTTACTTTTCACTTTTCCAGTTGACTCCAGGGCATCAGCGTCTCTGTGGTTTGATGAAGAAATCATGTTAGCTTATCTTCACTTGGTTCTTGCGTGTAATACAAGATGATGAGCTTCCTAAACACACAAATGCTAGATAGATGTCAACACATTAGAACTAATTCAAAAGCCCAGTTACGACTTTTGCCTTTCTTTGATCATGTTTCTTCTCTTTTTGTTCTTCCCCATCCATTTCCCTCCTTTCTGCCTTTCTGCCCCCTCTGCCCCTTTCCTTACAACCGTCACCCACTTTCCCAGCCTCAACCATACTGTGTTCAGAAGGGCTGCAGTTAACACATCTAGGCTCGTCTAGACAGCCAGTAGGAGTTGATGTTGCTTATAGGGAAACTGGTAAAATAACAATCGTGCAGGTCTGAAAGAACCTCCCCAAGGCCTGTGGATGTGACGCTCAGAGATGGAAATGGAATGGTGCAGGGATTAGGTTAGGAAGGCTGTTTGTACCTTGCCATTGTTTTTGTCAAACTAGCCTGTGTCTCAGAAGCTCGAAACTGTCTGGAATACAGGAATAAGTGACTTTAACAAATTGTTGCTTTTTAAAAGTAAACAGAATGCTACCCTGCCAATCTAGTGACAAGCCAGAGATGCAGAATGTCTCTGAGACAGCGTTCGTGAACCTGAAGGGAGCAGTGGACTCCACAAAGGGTCTGCTGTTCTCTGCTGGTTTCTCCTTTCCACTTCTCTGCTCTTCTACAGTGCCACCCCTTTCTTTCCCATATTTCTAGTTTCTCCTCTGAGTGTTTGCTCCTTCATGTCTTTCTGTTGTCTTTTTTTTTTTAGGGGCAACAATGTATATCTTACTACTCTTGTGTTTTCAGTTATTGTTCTAAATGGATGTGTTTTGTACTGCAGCAGTTTGCATTTTCATTTGATAAAAGGAAGGACATTCTGAGTCAATGAGCTCTTTGCAGGATTGTTAGAATTGAAGTAAGGCAGTAAGCAACTGGTCATATTTCACAGAAACAGGTGTTTTTTTTTTAATCCAAAATGTTGTCTGTCTATTGGTTGAAGTTGCTATCTTCTACACGAATGAAGAGTTTCTTTGCAGAGCTTTCTAAGCTAAAATGGGAACTTAGAATTAGGGAATTATAAAATAGGTTCATTGATGAAGGAAAGTGGAGGACATTTTCTTCTTCAACTATATCACAAAGCAAACTCTTTCTCTCTGTCTCTGTGTCTCTCTCTGTATGTGTGTATGCTTGTGTGTATTCACTTGTGTGTGTATGGACGTCATAGGTCGGTGTCTGGTGTCTCTTTACCAGTTCCCACCACATTTGTTTAGGGGCAGGCTCTGTTGTTGAACCTGGAACAAATTGCTGATTCACCTAGCTTGATCGACAAGCAAGGTCCAGGGTCTCACGTGTTGCTGGTCACCACGTATGCAGACGCCTGACATTTTCTCTGTAAATGACAAGGATTAACTCAGGTTCTCATGCTTGCAGGGCAAGGACTTTACTCAACAAGCCACCATCCAGTCCAAGAATCCTTGGTTACTGTGTCCAATATGATGAAGTTATTTTAGTCAGTTTTATAAATCATTGAAGACATTAGATAGCAACTTTCTATTCTGTGAGAATTGCCTTTGGGGTTTATCCAAGGATTTATTTATTACAATTCAAGGATAAAAGAAGCTGCTCAAATCTTTATGATTTATTAGGCTATGAATGTATCAGAAAGTTCTCATCAGATGCCAGAAATTATACTGGAAATCAATATCTCTCTTATTTCTATCAATAACTTGGGTAAAGTTGGGTTATAAGGGAGAAAATGTATAAGGGCAAGTAGAAGTCTAAGGGAAAGAAAAGCCAGAGCTACAAAGAGAAACCCTAAAGTAGCATTTCTAATAAAATGAGGAATTATCCCGAGAGTCAAGAGATTAAGTCATAACAGACAACGCCTTGAGGAAGTGCCCACCTGGATAGCCACACTGGCTGTGAAGTGACTGGTGGAGATGGCATAGAGGAGCCCTGAAAGTGCAGTTGGGAGTAAGAAGATACGCAGCAAACCCCCTTCAATGTATGTTAGCACCTAGATTCTCCAAGAAGGGATTATTTTCCTTCAATTCTGAAGACCAGTACTTTATAAGTAAAATTGGCAGTTAGAAAATGAAAGGTGATTTCATATCTATTTCAAAAGGATGTGGAGATTAATAATAGAAAACCACAAGTGGCTGCCGGTTTGTTTCCCGGCAGCCCAGACCTGGAATAATCACACAGAAACTGTATTAATTGCAACACTGCTTGGCCAGTGACTCTAGTGTATTCCTAGCTAGCTCTTACATCTTGAACTAACCCATTTCTATTATTTTGTATCTTACCACGAGGTTACTGGTAAGGTTCTTGGCATCTGTCTTCTTTGGTGGCAACATGACTTCTCCCTGACTCCACCTTCTTTCCTCTTCTCTCTGCTTGGAATTTCCACCTTGCTCTATTCGGCTAAGCCACTTCCGGAACAGCTTTATTCATTAACCAATAAAAGCAACACTATAGAGAAGGACTTTCCACACCACACAAGCAAGAAAATTAGTGATTGATGGGGTGGCTTCATTCATTTGTGAAGATTGGTAATGGTCGGGGAGAAATGCACTGGTTCTGACTTCATGTTCTGTATGCCGGCATCAGGAACCAAGGATGAGGGATGTTGGGGAGGAGGCTTGAGGTGGTTTTTATGTCTCATAAGAAATTAAGACAGAATCCTGCAAGTGGTGAGAACCCAAGGCTCTCACACTGGAGAGCCTTGGAATCAGAGCTCTCATTCAGAGAGTCCCTTGGAGCATGAAGGAGATTGGCAGTGAGTTAGGTGCTGAGGGTGGGTAGGCTCAGGGGTCATGGTCGTACTGGAGGTTGGGGAGAACCTGCCAGGAGTTCCAGGTTCTTGTGTTCTGGAACGAACAACTGGACAAAGACTGGTGTTCCCACAGAGTGATAAAGGGTAAGGCTGGTTTCTAGACCACAATAGTGTTAATGCTTGTGCATGTCCTTGAGACACAGAAGGCCTCTTAGCAGCTCTTCTTGGCTCCTGACCCCATTGTCCGACAAAGACACTTTGAGGGGTCCTCCTACTGTGCAGAGCTTTCTGCTGGTAGACTCTTCTTTCTTCTCATATGCTTGAAGGCTGGCACGCTTTTGCTTTGATAGTGTAAAAAAAGACCATGAAAGTGCATACCCCAAATGAAAAATTGCCTTACAGTTATATAAACTATAATCTTAAAAAGTAAGCAAACAAACAGAAATTTTTTTTGGTATGAATGCTTTCTGATAGTAGAAAGCTGTGTTATGTCTTCAAAGCACAGGTACCTAGATTCTGAAAAAGTGAGTAAGCCTTTATTTTGTAACTTTTTCTGATGTGGCATTTCATGATTCATGACTCAGTGGTTTATGAAGGAAAAACATAAAGTAATATTCCTATTTTTACTTTCACTTTCTTGCTTCTCAGGTGAGATCCCATTTTTGAAATTAGTAAATATTTGATATGTACTCACTCATAGGTGGTTTTTAAACATAAAGCAAAGAAAACCAGCCTAGAAACCACAATCCCAGAGAATTTAGACAACAATGAGGACACTAAAAGAGACTTACATAGATCTAATCTACATGGGAAGTAGAAAAAGACAAGATCTCCTGAGTGAATTGGGTGCATGAGGACCTTGGGGGAGGGCTGAAGGGGGGAGAGGAGAGTCAGGGAGGGGAGCAGAAAAAAATGTAGAGCTCAATAAAAATCAATTAAAAAAAAGAAAAAAAAAAGAGAAACTAGCTTCCTAGTTACTTCCTGTGGCAATCCGGCCAGGCAGTCAGTCAACACCAATGTGTGGAAGCCCTAGGTTTCTTCTCACCAAGTTTGTGTGGAGGTGTAAAGAGAGGGGAGCATTGGCACCATAGTGCATGGCTTGTTGGTATAGCTATAATTATTCCTTTGTCGGGCTATAGGTTATTTTGAGACAGGCTGTTGCTATGTAGCCAAGGTTTAGAACTTCTGATCCTTCTGCCTCTATGCTCTGGGTGCTGTATTTACAGGTACACATCAGACTTGATCTATATTGTCTATTTTTTCTGTACCTGAACATGGTATGAATCTCCAGGGAGGTCGGCCCTGTCTTGGGTCATAGAGAGTAGACTCTGGGGCTAGACTGCCTTTGTTAGGATTCTCTCCATTCAGGTTTTACTTTGTTGTTTGTGGTTTGGATGATATATAAATATCTATTTCAAAGACCAATAAAATGAAGCCTCTCTCCCCTGTTTCCCTCTCAGTTTTACAATTAAAGTTCTTACATTTAAGCCTTTAGTATACTTTGAGATGAGGGTCCAGTTTCATTCTTCTGCATACGGATAGCTGGATTCTTTAACACCATTTATTGAAGAAATTCTCTTTTACATATTGTGTGTTCCTCATGTTTTTTCTTGAAAATTATTTGACCATAGATACATGGGTTTACTTGTGAGACCTCTAATTCTAGTAGGCCACATGTGTTTTTCTATGATACTGTCATACTTTTTTGATTATTGTGATTTTGTAAAATAATTGGGATTCAAAGTAGTATGTTTCAGTTTTGGTCATACTCATGATTGTTTCAACTATCTAGAACTTTAGTTACTCTCAAATTAATTTTAGGATTTTTTCTTTTATGACTTCTGTGAAGAATGTATTTGGAATTTTGATATGAATTGCATTGAATATGGGGATCTCTGTTGGTAGTATGGACATTTCAACAAGCCAATTTCTCCAACCTATTCACATGGGATATTTTCTCATTCATCTGTGTCTTCTTTAATTCCCTTCCCTAGCATTTATAACTTCCAGTTTACAAATCTTTTCCTTGGTTGAGTCCCCACTAGCTTATTCTTTTTATTATTATTGTGAATCAGAGTGCTTTCTTATTTTCTTTTCACGTAGTTTAGTGTTTGTGCAGTTTGTCAAGATTTTAGCAGGTTTGGGCCCTACTCTGGAAAATAAGTGCTTAGCCTGCATATCTCCACTGAGTCCCTGTCTTCATGGGTTTTAGTTAGTTGGTTACCCTGTAGCTTTGCTCTCTGATCATTTTGCTGTTTTAAACTTTTTCTTTTTTCTTTTCTTTTCTTTTCTTTTCTTTTCTTTTCTTTTCTTTTCTTTTCTTTTCTTTCATCTTTTCTTCCTTCCTTTCTGTTTTGATTACCAAGTACTGTTTTTGTTGTGATGGTAGGAATGAGGTTTTGCTATGGAGGAAATCTCTCTCTCTGTTCTTTTTTTGTGTGTTTTGTGTGTGTGTGTCTATCTCATAACAGGCCTTGAATTGGCTAGGTAACCACGGGCAACTTTGAACTCCCAGTTCTCCTGCCTCCATCTTCCAAGTACTGGGAGTATAGGTGCAACACCACACCTGGTTAAGGAGGCAGAGTGAAAAACGAGAGCTTTCTACTGTTACTGAAATGTTGCCTACAATTTCAGGAAGAAAACACTTTTAATATTAAATCATGAAACTAGAATGTCCTGTGCATGGCGGGTCATTTGCTAAGAGACTGCAATGACATAGAAATCTCATTGTTTTTTGTGGCTAACAAAATCAAGCTGTTGCATAGGTGTTTTCAGGATGAACAACAGCTGATTCTCACCTAGGAGGGCTCATCAACACCATTAGGCACATATGAATCCTCCTAAATTTGGCATGGTTACCTGTGTTTGTTAACTACCTTTATGCAGAAGGAAAGTAAACTTCTCAACACTTTGTGGCAGAAGATGGCTTTGAACCTTGAAGATGCCTACCTGTAGAAGTTAGGCTCTTTTTCTCCCCAAGAAAACCAGGAGATTCTTGCATGTAAAGAACTTGGTTCCAAAACCTTGGTTCCAAGGTTTTAAGAAAGACATCCTTAGGTCTTCAATATGATATATTTTAAAGCTATGAGAAAGTGCTTAGAAATATGAGGAAAGGGAAGGAGGGAAAATATCCTCCCCCATCTTCACCCAGGACAAGTTTTAATATGTATTTGTTCGTATCCTAACTCTGTACCAGAAGTCCACCGGTTACTTTGAATGTAAAAGTGCCTTGCAGTGACTTTTAGGAAAACTCTCTTAAGTTTTCGTCCTGGGATTCCAGACCTTTGGGGATTTTCATGCCAGGCATCCCGTATCCTCTAACAGTATAAAAGGAAGAGTGAGCCTAGAGCTCCCTTGTAGAGTCCAGAGAGTGGTCCTTCTTTCTGAGTGTTTTTGTGCTCTGAAAGCAGAAAGGATGATGATGGTGGCAGCGAATATGACACGGTGCTCACCATGGGCTGGGTACCAGATGCAATAACTAACAGCAGACCAAGCATGGGCTGGGTACAGACGCGATAATAGCTGACCAAACATGGGCTGGGTACAGGCACAATAACTAACAGTGGACCAAGCCGCTTCTCTGCCAATTAAGGAGCGCTGTGAGTGTAACGTCAGGATATACATTATTACCTAGTGGACTCCAGGCATCTTTAACAGAAACCAAGATCCCTGGGTATGCATCGAGAACTCTGCTGCTCATGCATACCCCCTACATGCTGTTATCTGAACTTGAACTTGTCCGCCTCCGCTGATGCTGGCTTGTTCCTCATACCTTTCTGAGCCTTTGTGTTTCTCTTGCCTCCATGGCATGTCCTAGCTTTAATTAGGCCTTTTGGATGGCCCCAAATCTAAAAAAAAAAAAGGAAGGGTTCTCATTGTCTGTTGACTGCCAGCTTGCAGCGTGGTGTATGTGAATTGTTTCTTAAACATCTACATTCTTAATGCATCTTGAGTGTTTCCTGGAACACAGTGGCCACTGGATCAATGACCAACCACCTGTACAAAGTAGGTGTCCTTGGATAGAAGAGAGGCAGAATAAGGAAAAACACACACAAGTGTAGAAATTCCAAGTCTTTCTCACCAGATCTTTTTCTGTTCAGGGATGGAAACCTCAGCCCTGCAGACAGAGGTCATACAGCAGTGTGACAGAAAGAGCCTAGCCTGCATTTTTGCCCTGTTTATTTCACCTCACTCAGAACATGCCAAATTCTGTCTCGAACAATTCTTGTCAAAAACAATTTTTCCATTTTAATGGGTATATTTATACTTTAAAAATATATTTCCTTTAGAATATCAGGTTTGTTTTCTTTCTGGTCTTTTGTCCAAGTGGGCCATGGCATGACGCAAACAGACCTGCTCGCTGTGTGCAATCACAGGAAACGTAGCCCAGAATCTTCAAACCAAACTGGGTCCCAGGCCAGCTCTGGATTTGGCCTGTTGTAACAATGTGGCTTCTCTTAACGGGATGTTTCTATTTCTGAGAATTGAGCCAGGTAGAATGATGTCAGAATTTTTCAGTGACATACGGAGCAAACTATGCTCCAGGGAAATAAAGCAGTTCTGGGCAGTCAGAAGTGTGTAAGAGAACCCAGGTTTCCAGACGAACGCTGACTTCCGCACAAATGTTGAGTCATCGGATTGATTTTGGAAGGGTAGGACTGATAGCCGAGCACTTTCCTGTTATGTTTTGTTTTCCCATGTGGAAAACTGTAAGAGAGTCTGCCAGTCATGAGAAAATAATGCTTTGCTATGAAAACAAGCATCCCAAATGAGACAGTTGGTTATTAAGACCACTGTCTTTATGTTGATGAGTATGGCTTTTAAATTCTCCTACACAGCACCAAATCACAAGAGGAATATGGTCTAATTAACAACAGATAAGCCAGGCTTGACAATGGGTCTTGCCCATAATCACTCCTGATCCACATTTTTCTAATTCATAGCCCAGGTATAATGTAAACTGCAATCTGCAAGTCCTCACAGCTCCATTGATTCATGCAGGGCTCTTTAAATGTGAAGATCTCTACCCTCTCACCGTCAAATCACCATCAGGAAAACATCTCTTAAATGGTTCCCACCTTGCACATTCTTTGATCTTGTGGCTTATTTTTGAAGAGTTCTCAGAAAATGAACTACAGCTTACAGGAAAAAAAAAAACAAGCATACAAATTCAAATGTGTCAGTGAGTGGCCGCCTCTGTTTTCTTATTTTAGTTCTCTGATTCGTTTTTAAATGCCAGCTGTGGGTTTCTCAAAGTCCGAGTTTTCATGATCTGTTTCTTTATTGTTGTTCTACAGTATTGCTTAGCTCTACCTACTATAACTCCAAGGAAGTGGGGGAGGAAAGATTGTGGGGGTCAGAGGGGATGGAGGACACCAGGAGAACATGGCCCCATGAATCCACTAAGAAGGGCACAAATGACTCACAGGGACTAAAGCAGCAAGCATGGGGCCTGCAAGTACAGGGTCTGTAGCGGATCCTCTGCATAGATGTTACAGTTGCTTATGGTGGGAGCTGTGCATCTCTGGCACTCTTCCTCAACAATCTTCATTCTCTATTATTTTGAAACTAAGATTCTTGGTGTTCCCTCCCCTCATCATGGAAATCAGGAGTTTGGCAGTGCTTCCAAAGAGCTATTCCCTACAGGAATATTTAAACAGCCAAACATGTAACTTAAAATTCAGGTTTCCCAGGAAGAGAACAACCCCTCATGGAATCCATATGTAGACATTGCCCATTAAGGGCCTAGTCTGCATTGAGAATGTGTTACATTTTGAGAGTGCAGTCAAAGGACTTACACAAAGAATGTTATACGTGAGAACTCATTAGTATGCATTTTGACTTTGTTTTATCGCCCTTTCTTATTCTCCTTTAAAAATGTTATGGTATTCTTACATATGCATTTGTTTACATATAAACATGCATACATTATAGGCTGGGTGATGAACTGGGAGAACATACTTTTTTAAAATCCCATCATGGGATTGGGCCACCTGACTTAACATTATACATTCTAAGGCCATCAGTTTTCCTGATAATTTTGTGATTTCATTTTTTCTTCAGAGCTGAATAATATTTTATACATATACCGGATTTTCAGCATCAACTCCCCTGTTCATGGGCATCTAAGTTAGTACCACTTCTTTGCTATAATGAGTGCAGTAACAATAAAAATGGGGATTCAAATATCTCTGTGGCAGGGTCTGAAATTCTCTTGGTGTATGCACAGGAGTGAAATAGCTGGGGGATATGATAGTTCTATTTTTAATTTTTTTGGGGCAACTCCAAACCTATTTCCCCATTGGCTGTACTATTTTCAGCCCGCACCCCCAGTGAAATGAAGGCACGTCTTCCTCCACGTCTTCCCCAACATTTATTGTTAGTCTGTATTGAGCAGCCATTTTATCTCCTTGGCATTAATTTCTGCAGTTCTTTGTGTCTGAGGTGTAGTTGGTAAAGATTTCCTCCCACCTGTGGCCTGTGTGCTATGCTGGTTGTTCATTTGCTGTGCACACAATTTTTAGTCTCCTGGAGCCACACCAGTTGGTTCCCAGGTTGATTCCTATGCTAGGAAGGTTCTGTTTAGGAAGTTCTTGCTGGCCCCATTGTTCTCAAGAACATTTTCAATGTTTTTATCTAGAAGTAGGATTTCAGATTTAAAATTGAGGTTTTTGATCCATTTTGAATCAACTCAATCTTTTATTTTGTCAGTTCTATTTGATAGGCAGAGCAACAGAAGGGCCAAGAGTACACAGTAGATCCAGCAGTGTGGTCCACATTAGCGCCCTGCCCCTCACTGGCTGTGTGGCTGCATAAAATGTCACCTTGTGAAATGATGATGATGATGATGATGATGATGATGATGATGATATGCCTGCTCCCTAGAGCAATTGTGAAAATTAAAGAACCATCTCATGTTAAAAATTCAGGATATTAAGTAGCCAATAACACTTTCCAGTTACCCTATATTCTATATTTTCCTAAGTTATTTAGAGCAATTTTCTTGAATTCTTTCATATGCATTTGCTTACATATACACATGTATACATTGTAGGCTGGGCGATGAGTTGGGAAAACATACTTTTTTTATTCTATTATGAGATTGGGCCACCTATTCTTATATGTATTATTATCCCCATATATATGTGTATATTTTCTTTGAAACTAATAAGCTTTGCTCAGTCTTAGTTTTTCTTAGTTTTTTTTTTTTAATAATCAATTTACCTTCTTTTAACTAACTATCTCTTCTTTTATTAAACTGGTGGGTTAACTGGTATGTATTACTTCCAATAACATATTTTTTGGTCTTCAGATTTTATCTTTGACATTGACATGAAGACAGAGACGTTGGTTCTGGGTATCTTGATATGGTTGCTCTTCTATTTCAAGGAATAGGGAAGATAAGTGACGGTTTGCCGCTGGGTGTGCACTGATGGCACTTTTTGGTTCAAGTTCTCGCACTCAGTGTCTCACGCTGTTGCCATGACTCTGCCTCTCCCAGATGTTCACTCCAGACATACTGCATTGCTGGAAACTGCTGTCAGGTAGCTAGGAAACCCTGGGGTGTGAAGTAAATATGACTGTTTAGAAAGCAATCCCCGTGGAAAGCTTCAACTCTCATGTTTTCTACTTTTTAAGTCTGTCTGAAGAGCGAATGTGAGACTGTGATCTGTCAACACATCATGGAACTTTGCATATGGCTTCAAATTCCAGCTGACAGCTGGGTACCCCAGGTCAAATCTCTTTGAATTGGAAGAGTTTGGGTCCTTAATAATTGTACACAATAAAAGTATCTCATATTCATGTGAGACTCAGAGAGTGTCCAAGAAGTGGGAGCCATGAGCCATTAGTCTAGAAGCACCTCCCTCTTACACAAGGGCTCATCTCAACGACTTTCTGCTGTATCCCTTGTTTGAAGACAGAGCTCAGTCCTCTCTAGTGGTTCCCACACCCATTACTTTTCAAATACAATGTAACTTTCTATACCAGGTGTCTTTCCTTATACAGCATCTTATAAAATATTCTTAACATGCATCTCCTAGTACATTTTACATCACAGGAAATAATAAAAATTCTCTCAATAATTCCATTATTTCTCTTCTTCAACACAGAGGCAGAAGCCAGGTATTTATTTTTTAGAAAGGTAGTCCTGTGTGTACAATAACTTAATTTTGTCTTACCAACCTACCACGAATTTCATGTGATGTTTGGAAATTAGATCCTGGTAGAAAATTCTCTGATATTTCTGGTTTCTAATACTATTAAAAATTTAATTTTTTTAAATGAAGGCAAATTGAGAATTAGTAGTTTTTACTGTCTTATTTTAGATTCTTTATTCAAATTTATGGAGTAATTCTTAGTCTCAATACAAAGAAGTTCAAATTATTCAATTTCTATAAATGTCTTGAAGAGTAGCTTAATTTCTTTAAGACATTGCCTTCTTTTTTTCTTTCAGCTGAATTTTATTCTGTTCCTGAATACAGTTAGAGTTCTTGCTACCAAGATTTGGGAGACCAATGCAGTTGGGCACGACATGAGGAAGCAGTACAGGTAATCCAGAGTGCCTCCATCAGAGGAAATGTTTTGTTTGCTGTTTAAAGAAGCCACACGAGCTAGTCTGAAGTGTCTCTGGGGGATCTACTCTATGACTGTGTGTTCTTGTTTCATTCACTTCTGTGATTTGTTGGAGAAATTGTCTATAATCAAGGTGCAAATATTCCAAACCTTCTTACTGTGCCTGGATTCTCTATGTATTTTTGTCTGTTATTAGCAGGTTGTTAATTTTCTATAAATTATATGAATTTATATAAAAATCTCTTGTGATTATCTTAGACAACTGTCTGCATTTAAAAAATGTCCTTATGAAAATAATCAAGCAGGTACATTTGTTGTATTGCATCTAGTCCTTTGGTGACTTGGTACCCACCAAATGCAAATTTTAAGAATGTTTCAAATGCACTGATTGGAGGAGTTCCTTTTCTTTGTCTTTCATGACAAACTGAGTGTTCATAATCACTATCAGTCCATTTTATGTGAGTGTCCATTCCTCCCAGTGGCCATTTTTGTGATTCTGAGTAATAATGGCCTGTACCCAATTGAACGAACACATCTAGTAATCAGGTAGATATGTACTAGGTTTTACATCTTTTAAATAGGTAACAACTTCTACCCCAGTTTGCTATGAAGTACTCTCTCAGACACAGGAAGGAGCAAACCGTGTTCAGCACTTTGATTTTATTTCACAAATGTTCTCCAAGTTCTTTACTGATTCCTTCTCCTCTAATGTGCAGTCAGCCTTTTCTGTCCAGCAGCAAAGATGGCGGGGATGGCTGGGACTGTCTTAGGATGCACGGTATGAACAAACCTGCAGCTTCCAATCCAGCTATGTTCTGTGAGTTGCAGTGGTAGTATTGTGATATACATTGTGCCCAAGAATCTATAGATAAATGCCTATGCTTTACTAATTAATATAGCTTGTCCCATGTTATAGTCCATCAGTAAAGATATAGGCTAAGAATTATGGCATAGTGGGGAGGGTATAAAAAACCTTTCATTCTTCTTTATAAAGTGAAAAGTGTCATGTCATTTGTAAGTGGTATAGATTTTTAGTTCTTAATGCAGGATGCTTATTTATATTTTCAGCTCAGCACTCGGTTTCAGAAACCCCAGATTATTGAAACAATTATCTGAAACAATTTGTGTTCTTGTCTCAGTATTAGTTAGTTCTAACTTGAGAGTATTCTACTTAAATGTTTATTCCTTTGTCAATGTTCTGTCGCTGTGAAGAGACACTGTGACCATGGCAATTCTTATAAAGGAAAACATTTAATTGGGGCTGGTTTGCCGTTCAGAGATTTAGTCAAGTAGAAAGCATGATGGTACATGGATATACATGGTGCTGAAAGTCGCTGAGAGTTCTACATCTGGATTCACGGGCAGCAGGAAGAGACAGTGAGCCACTGTCCCTGGCTTGAGCTTCTGAAACCTCAAAGTCCACTCCTCATTGACATTCTTCCTATAACAAGGCCACACCTCCAATAATGCCGCTCCCTAGGAGTCTATGAAGGCCATTTTTGTTCAAACCACCTCATTTCACTTCCTGGCTCCTATAGGCTTGGTAGCCATATCACAATGCTAAAAGAATTCAGAACTTCAAAAGTCCCCATAGTCTATCAGTCTCAACCCTCTTTAAAAGTCCAAAGTCTTTTTGGAGACTTATACAAGCTCTTATCTCTAATCCCTATAAAATAAAAGTGAAAAAGCAGATCACATACTTCCAACATATGATGGCACAGGGTATAAATTACCATTCCAAAATGGAGGAAAAGGAGCATAGTGAGAAAATACCAAGCAAGACCAAAAACCAATGGGGCAAACTCCAAACTCTATATCGCCACATCTGATATCAAAACACCCTTCAGATCTCCAACTCCTTTTAGCTTTGTTGACTGCAACATACTTCTTTCTCTTGGGCTGGTTCTACTCTCTGTTAACAGCTCTTGTTGGCAGGTATCCCACAGCTCAGGTATCTCTAACATCTTGAGGTATCCAGGGCAATCCAGGCTTCACATTTACAGCTTCATGCAATGGCAGAACTCTTCCAGAAGTTGAGTTGGTGTTAGTTATATTCATGAGTTATGATTGAATTTTCCCTGGATCAAAGGGTGTCCTCCTGACTAATTTATGCAACAGGATCAGAGAGGCTGAGTGTGGACTGCATGGATGCACATCCATGGAATAAGGAGACAATAAGAGGCAGAAAACAACGTGACACCTGTAACTTAAATCAGTTTTCTGTGCAGTGCCAGGCAAATCTTCCAAGAATCCCAGAATTCCATTGTGGGCATGTGTTTCCTTGTTCCAGAGACCTTCAGTGGGCTGAGGCCCGGGAGAGGCAGCCTCTCTGGACTAAGTGGGGTCTTGGTGAGGGAGAGCTCACTGTGGGCCTCCAGAAATGTAGCCAGAATCGTTCTAGTGTAAGCACTCTGGTGCCAATGAGAGTGAAAGAGAGATGTTATCTGATGACCGAAGCCAGGATAGCTTCTGAAAGGCTTTGATCCAAGATCCAGATGGTATTCTCATTTTATACTCTGAAGAAAGCAAGTGAAATGCTGTAGTAGCATATGTGGCCGTCAGTGGGTTGCTAAGGGAAATGACCCACTGTTTCAGCTACTCCTTCAGGTCATTCTGTTCCATAGCAAGTGAAGTTATGCTTGGCAAATAGACACACAGGTGCTTCAAGTAAAGCACTAAATAAACCAATGTCCAGTAATTGGTCTTTTCTGCCTTATTCTAATTTACTTTAACAAGCAAGGCGAGTTGTCAGAACTTGATAAAGATGTGTAAAAGAGTTCAAGGAGAAAACACTTGAATGTTTTCTCTAATTGAATTTGTCATTCAATATGATGTTAAATATGCCATTAAATATGATGTTTGCTTAACATCAGAATAAAACCAATGCAGTATGACAGCAAAGCAGAGAGATTTAAAGGTGAATAATCACTTCTGGTCTAATTTTTATGGGTATTTTCTTTCTTTGAACTTCTATCCTCAGCTGAAATGGATAATATGCTTCTCTTACAAGAAGTGAGGCAGCTGCAGGATGCTACAGTAGCACAGTGCAAAATAGCGTACAGTTTCATTTGCTACACTTCCCTCTTGGAAGGAGGGAGAGAGTAAGGAAGGAAGAGAGAGAATCTGAGATCTTGTAGAAGTTTTTCTTGAAGTGAGGAAAGTATATTCAGAAATGCATCTATAAAACTCTATTTGCATGTTTTTCTTGAATTGTGAAGTTGTTAAGTGAAAAATTTATATGGGCAGCTGTGTCTATTTGATTTAAATACTGGCTTTTTTTTTCCTGTACACTGTAAAGTTTGTATATAAGTTGAGTGGCCAATTAAAGAGGAAAAACCTGAAAAAAACTAATTGCCAATAAACAAATAAATGAATTTAGAATAAAAAATTAAACTAAAATAAAAAACCCTACTTGCATAGACATGAAAATGTCACTTAAGGCCAGGAGGAACCAAAAAAGGCTTAAGATAGACAGGGTTGCTGAGCCTGTTTTCTTTTGTTTTAGTTAAATATGGTTTGACAAAGATTACTAGAGTTTTTGTGTATGAATTTACCTAGTGAATGATACAGGCTAGATACGGTATGAACTGAGCATCTATTTTCTAAATAGTGTAATCAGAGACTGTGCTTTGGTTTCCTGGCTGACCAGACTCAAATAATCACATAGAAACTATATTAATTACAATGCCTTTTGGCCTATGGTTCAAGTGTATTCCTAGATAGCTCTTATAGCTTAAATTAACCTCTTCCTATTAGTCTATGTACTGCCATGAGGCTGTGGCTTACTGGAAAATTTCCAGTTTCTTTCTCCTTTGGCAGCTACATGGCATCTCCTCGTCTCCACCTACTCTCTCTATCTCTGTTCAAATTTCATGCCTGGCTGATAAGCCCTTGGCCAAACCAGCTTTATTCATCAACTAACAAAAGCAACACATATACAGAAAGACATCCCACTTCATCTCCCCTTTTCTGTCTAATTAAAAAGAAAGGCTTTAGCATTAACATAGTAAAAGTATATGTACAAAACATTTATTAAGCAAGAATTATAGTTATAATATTAATCCATTTACATTTGACTAATTAAGGAAAATAGCCTATCATCTATCCTATCTTTGTGAGACTAAAGTTCTATATCTAATTTATCTTTTATCATAACTATGGAAAGCTATAGTTATAACTATTTAGTCTTCAACTCCATCAAAGGTCCCAGAATGATATAATATTATGTTGCATTAGGAGCGGCGGGGCTGCGACCCCGGCACTCGGCCACCCGCATGGCTAGGTTATGCCCCGAAATAATTACACGGAAATTGTATTTTTTTAAACACTGTCTGGCCTGGCTAGTTCCAGCTTTTTATTGGCTAGCTCTTACATATTGTTTTAACCCATTTCTAATATTCTATGTAGCCCACGAGCTGGCTTACCAGGGAGGATCTTAACCAGCGTCTGTCTGGAGCGGGAGAATCATGGCAACTCCTTGATTCAGCTTCTTTTTCCCAGCATTCTCTTCTGTTTACTCCACCTACCTAATTTTCTGTCCTATGAGGGCCTAGGCAGTTTCTTTATTATTAACCAATGAAAGCAACAGATAAGATACAAGACCCACCTCCATCAATATTACCTAAGTAATCAGGAAGTGCATTGTAACTTCCAAAGTTCTAGAAATGACAGAGACATTTTGCTGCTTGGACAGTCATACAAAGTTCTTTTGTAATGTTGGGGCATCCATCTTTAGCCTATAGGCCCATAATATCTGGCAGACTTTTTAGTGAAACACAAAATTTGAAGCTCTGTTCTGCCTTGTACTGGCAAAGTTTTTCAGTTTCTTTCTTCTGTGTCCTGCAGAATGTCTGCCAGTATCTTCTGTGAAGCAGGAACCCTGAAGGATCATCCCATCTTTTGGAAAGTTCAGCAGTCACTTTTCTGTGTGTTCTGCATGTTCAATTCATGCAGCATACCATCAAGCAGTCCAGGCAAGAGAAATTTCTTGCCGAAATGGCTAGCTTTGTCACATTGGAGGCAAATTCCATAATGATTTTTTTCAGTGACCCTCAGCCTCTCTGAAGCAGATATGTCTCATTGTTGAGAAAAATCTAAGTTCTTAAAACATTTTAAATGCCAAATTTTGTAGGTCTTTGAAAGGTTTAAAGAATACTTATCCATCTGAAATATATCTCTGCACATCTAGAAAATCTAATATGACTACAGTTTGACTATTACAGGTGACTATCTATTAATAAATAATCTTTAATTATACATTACATTTTAAATGTTTATATATAAACATAATATCTTAAACAAGGGTAGAAATATACACATAACAAAATTGGCCTTCAATTTGTAGCAAAAAACAAAGTCCATACTAATATAAAGTATTCATTTATATATCATATCCCCCATTTTTCTTTAGAAAGACCTTGACTGTGAGCATTAATCATTTATCAATCTTTTTTAAATGAAAAGTAACATTTAAAAACAATATTTGAGAATTTGAGCACAGTTCTCTAGACTACTTCCTGCTGATTGGAGGTACTTTTTTTAATGGGATATCCTGTGTGGTTGGTCCATCTCAGCCAGCAGTCTTGAAGCTGTCATAGATGTTGGGTCACCTGGGTCATTGCTTCAGGAGGTCTTGTTTGATCAAACCACATTAGCCGTTAAGGAATCTACAGCTTTCTATTCTCTGTGAAAACAAAAGCAAAACCTCTTTTCCAATGTAACATGTCCTTAGACTTAAATTTTGAGATCAAGATAACTTTAAAATATATGTTTGCTTAGCTTAGCACCCCACACAATGAAATGTCTCTTAGTAGTTAGCTCCTTCACAGTCAAAAAATTCAAGGAAAACACAATAAAACACCTAATCCAGACTCTTTGTGTATTTCTCATCTTGATTTTTTTCTCTGTTTTTTTTTTTTATTTTTTTTATTTTTTTAAGCTTTGGTTTTCTGAAACAAAGTTTTTCTGTCTGTCTTTGGCTGTCCTGGATCTCACTCTGTAGACCAGGCTGGCCTTGTACTCACATAAATCTGCCTGCCTCTGTTTGTGTGCCACCACACCTGACTACTCTATTTTTTTTAAAGGACTTTCTCTATCCTTTTTCTTTTCTCTCCTAAGACTATGTACATTTTAAAACACATTATAAACCATTTAGAGGTTATTTTCTTATTCTTCTGAATCTATCTTTACTGTATGTATCTATCTTTTTCTGAGTACTTGAGTCTTAAACCTGCTAAGTGATATGGCTAGGATTAAAGTTGTGTCTTTGGTGGCTGGCTCCACCCCATTCCTTGGCTTCTTGAGAGTCTAACTTCATGGCAGAAGTACTAGCCAGAGTCATGCTTTTTTTTGCCATAACTCTGCAGAGTTTCTAGGTCCATGCCACCACCAAGAAATATGCCTCTGGCTGCTCATAAACACCATTTAAGCCTTTTTTTCCACAGGGCTTCTTAAAAGAGTTGCAAGGTTCCTGCCCCTAATGTTGAGTCAGAAAGCCTCTCTTAAAGGAGTGATGCCTCTGTTTGTTGCTGACAGTGTCTACCAAAGAAAAGACAGCTACCAAGAAGCTGCTGCAGTTACCAAAAAGCTGAGCTCAACTCTTCTTGCTTGTCTAGAATCCTTTTTTAAAAAAACAAAACAAAACAAAACAAAAAAACGCTTTCTCAAGCTCTATGTGGAAATTGTTATTCTCAAATGTTTGGGTACTGTTATGTGATGGAGACAGTGCTTTGGTTTCCTGGCTGACTAGACCTGAATAATCATACAAAACTTTATTAATTACAAAGCTGCTTGTCCCATGGTTCAGTTGTATTCCTAGCTAGCTCTTACATCTTCAATTAACCCATTTCTATTAATCTATGTATCAGTACAAGGCTGTGGCTTACCAGTAAGTTCCAGTGTCTTTCTCCTTTGGCAGCTACATGATGGCTCTTTGACTCCACCTCCTCTCTCTATATATATATCTCTGTTTGAATTTCCTGCCTGGCTTTACTCTGATTAGCCATTAGCTAAAGCAGCTTTATTCATCAACCAATAAAAGCAACACATATACAGAGAAGGTCAGCCCACATCAAAATAGGACACTATGTCTCCAAACCACCTGACTCCATTGCATTTCTTTTGTAGCTGGAACAACCACCGTTCTTCCAGCAAGCCAGAAGACTTATATCAGTTGTTACATGCCCAGATCATTTCATTACACAGCTGCATCTTTGTAGACAGCCAAGCTATAAAGCTGTATAGTGTATATGATTGATCATATGGACACTAGTAAACATCAGTGCCCCAGAGATGCTTGTGCTCAATCTGCAATGAATAGATAGATAATGACCTATGTGTACACTTGTGCTAGTCATATGCTCTGAAGGATAAATTCTAAAAGAGGATGTAATCATAGGTAATATATAAACATGAACACAGTTCAAACATTTTATTTAATTCCATAATTAATGAAGGAGACAATAATAAAACATTTCACCTGGTTCAAAAGAGAACGTATAGTTAGGAAATGCATGCTGGAATGAATTTATAAAGGGATGCGAACTGCAAAGCTTGTTAATACCTACAGGGCTACAGTCAGAGACATCAATACTCTTCTGAATACAGTTTGTGTTTCAGTGGCCAGGAATGACTTGCATTACTCTGGGGGACAGATTTGTATGACGCCACTGGGATCTCTAGCCTTTGGTGTCCTGTATGTGTCATGTGCAATGCCTGCTCTGTCACCTGGACCTGGAATAAGGACAGGATCTATGATGGCTTTCTTGTTCTCTCCCTTGATTAGGTTACATATATGACAAAGAGTGCTAGTCAGTCTCATGATTTGTTACACAGACTCTACCCTGCCTGGGAGAGCCTGTGTTTTGGACACAGATGTGAACCCAACCCTAGATGAACCCAACCCTTGAGTTCAGTTTTGAGAAGCTCTAGATCTGTACATCTATCACTGCATATCAACAGAAAGGAGTGAGTCTCATTTAAGGCAGGGACTTTGTGGTATTTTGCTATAGAGCACACCGGAGATGAATTCAATTCAATTACTTTTTTTTTTTTTTTTTTTTACAGATGATCCCGTTTCCCTACAGAACTATAAAATAGCTTAGTCATAGACAAGAAGAGAGAACTCCAGGGACAGAACTAACAGGATAACAAATGGATTTCATTGCCTAATGCAATTTTTCTCTCATCTGCATTAAACTGAATGGTGACAAAACTTTTGCATTGTGACCATTTCATAAACTATCTCTCTGATTTAATGTTTTCTGAACCTCGTTTTTGGTTCCTAGCTACAAAAGTAGAAGCAAGCAAAATTAGCTTGATTTTGAGAGCATTCTCCAGGGGGAATTTACACTGCATCTTAAAAACAGAATGTATTTTTTTCCAGAGAGATGTTAGACAAGAGTTTTAAGACTATACAACTGCAGTTAATGCAATTCCTGAATCTAACTAGCCTGTATAAAATGCCCTAGGTGTTTATAACATCCTTTTTAAACTTACAGCCACAGGAGCTTGGGCTCACTACTCAGCATTTAGAAGGAGGACACGTATAGGCAGGTTCTGAGCACTGAGAGTGTTAATCAGGTCCCAGATGACTGCCAAGCAAGCTTTGAAGTATTAGAGACTTGTAAATCCGGCCCCCATTTCTGAGACCAGATAAACGAATCAGTATTCCATAGCTAGAAAATATCAAGCCGGGATTCTAAATCTAGTTCTCCTTGGTCTTAGACTATTGAGATCTTGTCTCATCCACTCAGCTTGTTTACAAGAAGAAAAATAATAAATAAATAATGCAATGAGAGGAGAAATTGGTAAGGATGGAAGAAGTTGTTCAAGATTCTTGGGTGTAAATGATTCACAAAGGGAGAAATTTGAGAAATGAGAAAGAAATAGGTTACATTTGGTAATTTCTTAGATCAAGAGTGCAAACAAAACAAAAGTTACCCCAAACTGGAAAATGGTGCCCTTGGTGTCCTAGTAATGGATGAATTGCTTGCTACAAACTTTGTGGTTTAATGTAGCATATTTCATTCTCTGTAGGTCAAGAGTCTCTGTGCCCCTCCTCTACTTGGCTGTTACAGGGCTGCAACTGAAATGTCAATCAGGGTGGTGGCATTATGGGAAATCTGAACTGGGGAGAATATATCTGAGTGTGTGTGACCACTGGTGGTAGATCTGGGTGCGTCTCAGCTGATGTACTACTGTTTATTGTCACATGAGCCTCTCAGGAAAACAGCTTGTCTTGCTATAGAAGACCAGGGAGATAGCAGTTAGATCTTAGGCAGCACAGTCCCAGAAGCGGTATTCTTTCATTGTTGCCTTAATCTATTAGAAGAAATCCCCCAACCTGATTATACTCTGGGAAAAGATGACAAGAACGTAAGTATCAAGAGATGGGATCAGGGGGACCATTGTAGACTAACTCTGTACCGGACAGGGTTCTCTCAGGACAGAATCAATAGACCTAACAAGATATGCACGGGCGTACAAATGATACAAACAGATTTCCGACTTGATGGGCAGTTATAGAGAAGTAGATAGATAAGCCAACACTTGGTGAACTTGTTCCTGTGAGTCTGGGGACTGAGAAGTCTGTGGCAAGCCTTCAGGAAGCAGAGTTCCAGGATGCTGTTTAGAGTTCAATGTTTTACAATCAAGGAAACGAATGGTGTAACCCTCAGCCTAAGAGGGACACCCAACAGCTCAACAGCCTACAGGCACAACTCCCAGATGCAAGGCTGCTGTGCCTGGAAGGCAGAAGGCAGGAGAGTTGTGTCCAGCTGCAGAAGAGGAGAAGCAAACAGACCTTTCCTCTGCCCTCTGGTTCTGTCAGAACTGTCTGTTCCCTTGGTACAGTGACCTGCCCCTCACTTACAGTTTCCCCTGTAGCCTGTGGACTTTTTATCCACTGATCTGAGCCTTGCCTTGCCTACAGTTCCTTCAGTTTTATAATTCCACATTTATACATTTCATTCAAGGCAGCATTGCTGATAAGCAGTGGGTCTGTTGGGACCGACTGGTGCTCCAAACTTCAGAGCCTGCCTGTACTTGTCCTCCTTATGAATACTAAGCAGTGAGCCCAGGTGCTTGGTGGTGCCTGCCTACACTCCACTGTTGTGGGAGGTTGCTTGTTTGTTTCCCAGCCGCCCTGCATCTCAGACCTTAAATAATCACACAGAAACTGTATTAATTAAATCACTGCGTGGTCCATTAGCTCTAGCTTCTTATTGGCCAACACTTACATATTAATCTAACCCATCTCCATTAATCTGTGCATCACCATGAGGTTGTGGCCTACCAGCAAAGTTTTGGCGTTCCTGTCTCCCGTGGCTCCATGGCTATTCCCTAACTCCTCCTTCTTTCTCCCAGCACTCGGTTTAGTTTTCCCTTCCTACCTCTATTCCCTGCGCAGACCCAAGACAGTTTCTTTATTAACAAATGGTACTCACAATATACAGAGGGGAATCCCACATCGCTCCACACTGAGGGCAGACCTTTCATATTGAGTCCAGCCACGCATGTAACCATCTCATTCACAGACACAATGAAACAATGCGTTACTTGTCATCTGTGCATCCTAGGCAAACTGACACCTAAAACTAAATATCACGCCATTACATCAGAAAACGCAGGATTGCTTCAAATATACAGGCCAGGCCAGGGATGGCTCACACTTTTAGTTTTAGCCTTCTAGAGGCAAAAGAGGCAGGGGCAGAGGCAGAGACATATGCCAGATCCCTGTGAGTTCTAGGCCAGCCAATGTTATGCAGTGAGACCCATTCTCAAAATAAAAGAAAGAAAAGAAAAAAAAACCAGCCAACAAACCAAACAACCAGACAGAAAACAAGACGGAAAAATAAGGAGGGATGGAGACAGACAGAGAGAGAGACACACAGAGAACTAAACAGAACGACAGGTAGTTAGAGACAGAGTATTGATAGAACATTCAGACTAAGAGGAAGGACTGAGCACATATAATTCATAAGAATTGCAAAGTATCTCTAAGAGTAGCTGATTTAAAAAAATTAATTAATATTTAAAATTTCATATACATATGTACTTTATTTATATCATTCTTCCCTTCCTCTTCTTCCTATGCTCCTTTTGCTCTATCTCAAATTCATAAGCTATCCTTAATTACTATTGTCATTAATTATCATTAGATTTCTTAACTATTATTGCAATAAAAAATTTATAACTATAACCCGCTGAATCAGTTTACTGGTGCTCATGTGCATAAGTTCTTAGGGCTGACCCCTGGTATTGGGGATAACCAATTGGAGGGCTCATCCCGGGGGAAGACCGATTCTCTCTCAGCAGTCATTAATCCAGGCATGGGGTCCCATGGGATTTCACCCATCCACATTGGAATGTCAACCAGCATTGCAATTGCTCGGGTCTTATTTAGGCAGCCATATTGTTGAGATTTCATGTGTGTAGCCTTTTCTGTCATTCACAGATGGCGCCGTCTCACAGCAGACTTCCTGGTCTTCCAGTTCTTACAAATTGTTTTGCCCCCTCTTCCCTGATGTTCCCTGAACCTCAGGTGTAAGATGGAGGAAATGCTTCAGTCTCAAACACCAACGTTAAAGATGGTGTAGTACAGCAACGAAGGCCATTTAATGACTTCATAAAAACAG
This sequence comes from Alexandromys fortis, assembly GCF_014885135.2. Lineage (NCBI taxonomy): Eukaryota > Metazoa > Chordata > Mammalia > Rodentia > Cricetidae > Alexandromys > Alexandromys fortis. The sequence continues at coordinate 8,694,129 of NW_026067966.1, read as the reverse complement.
CAGCCTACCATCAAGAAGAATAGACGTGAAATTGGAGAGACCTAGGGGATACTGATCATGGGAAGTGAGAATCAACCACCAGACTTACGATAAAGGGACAAGAGGCAGCTCTTGGGAGATGGCTCTGAGAGGAGACCCTTGCTCTTCAAGAATGGGGATCTGAGTTTGATTCCCCCAGCACTTACATAAAAACGGGGCATGGCTGCACACACCTGTAACCACAGAATTAGGGGACATTCACAGGCAGATCCTGAGAGGTCACTAGACAGACAATTTTTCTTTAATGGTGAGCTTCAGGTCCAGTGAGAGACTCTGTCTCAAAAGAAAAAAAAAAGTAGAGAGAAATAGAGGAAGACACCAAATGTCCTGCTCGCTTGTGCCAGTGCCTGAGCACCTGTATACTCATATGCATACATTTCATAGATAACACATACACACAGACACACCACAAACACATACACACATGCATACCACAACCATACACACACAACACAACCATACACATCACAAACAACAACACATACTCACCTCATAAGCATTTACACAACAAAATGACACATGGCACACAGACATACACAGACCACACACACACACACACACACACACACACACACACAGCAACCCACAAACAGCAAAAGTAGAGAAAGGGCAAAGTGGCAGCTGAGGAATCTCTGACTCATTTCTGCAACAAGCTGCTTTCCCAAAGGCACCCGAGGTTGCTTCGTAGAAAACGTTGTGTTTTTTTTTTTTTTTTTTTTCCAGGAAACTGGCTAAGTCAACGCTGGTCCTGGTGCTGGTGTTCGGTGTGCATTACATTGTGTTCATCTGCCAGCCGCACTCCTTCTCCGGGCTCTGGTGGCAGATCCGCATGCACTGTGAGCTCTTCATCAACTCCTTCCAGGTGACCAGCAGCGTCTGTAATGTGGGATCAGTTTTTGTTAGTTCCCTCCACCTCTTTCTCTGCCCTTTGTTTTCTGAGGGCCCTGGAGAGGACACTGTGTGTTTACCTCCTAGGGATCAGGTTAATTCTCTGACCCCAGAGCAAACTGGTGTGGAGCTGTTTGGCACAGGAACAAGCCTGGGTAGCAAGATAACAAGGCACATTGCTGGAGAACACACATCACTGCAGAGCACAGTCTTTTTTTTTCTTCTTTTCTTTGAGTGTGTGTGTGTGTGTGGAAAGTAATAGAATAAAAAGAAGACAAAAGCAGGGAAGCAGGGGAAAGAGTGACAGGGACAGGAAGGTAAAAAGTTTTCCCCATCCCTTCATCCCACTGTAAAGAGAAAGACTGCGACCACACCTCCTCCCTTCAACTTGAATCCACTGATGCATTTATACCAGAGGGAGCAACAGAGAGTTTGAGGCAGGCATGAGTAACCATGGCCTGAGAGTACAGATGGAAGCTGCCCTCCTAGAAGTGGTTACGGCAGAATGAAAGGGAGTCGTCATGTCGGTGTGTTGATCAAGTATGTTGGTGTGGACATCATGTAGGCGAGTCACCACGAAGTCAAAGCTCTGCACCAAGGACTTCAGGTGCAGCCTCAGAGTGCTCTGAGCTCTTAGTGTGGGAGCCAGTGGCTTACTAAATCAATACTTTCTAGAGATTTTTACCTGATGGTTAAAGCGGTGTAGGTCTGCTACAAGGTGGGTGACTCTTGGGGGAACTGAAGATAGCCCAAGGTGACCTGGGCTCTTAATCAGCAGCGTGCCAACTCTCCACAGGCATGACGTTCTAATAAGGCGATAGCATCTGTAACCTGGTCAGGGAACTTCAGTTCCCAGCAGCCTGAACAACTGGAAAGTTTACATTTGATGTATTACTTACTTGTCAAGAATTTCCAAAGATTTCTTGTTGCACTCAACATTCAGGTGTCAAGTTCAAGTGTCATTTTCTGCCACACACAGCCTTGCATGGCCTGGAGCCTGCCAACACACACCGAATCTCCCACAGAACTCACGGGACCTGGCTGTTGCTTCGCCAGTGTACCTGGGGTGGAGGTGGAAGTGGGCATGGTCATCACACTCTGCTCTCTTCTCCCTGAATGTCCCACTCCCCCATGTTCATCCAATTGACATCTTCTTGTCACTCTGACCAGCTTAAATGTTGCCCCAGAGAGGTCTTGGCTGAGTTTCTCATCTAGAGCACCCACCCTATTGTTCCCGGTAACGTTGTTTTTTACCCACAAGACCCTCACAGCCTTGTTTTTCTCGTGTGGCTGTTGGCTAATGTTTTTATATGCAGATCTCACACTTTCACCCCTGTTATGCTGAGTCACTCTTAGCCCAGTGGTTAAGCTCAATAGATACTTCAGAGTGAAAAAAGTGTTCTCTGTGCTTTAACATATAATATTCAATGTCGGTAGCTGCTAGCATTTGAGAAATAGAAGCATATTTTACCAAGCAGGGGATGGGTTTATGCGATCCTCAAGCAGTAATGTAAATGAAACCACATCATAGGAAATGGTTCTTTGTGAACCTTGGAGTATTTTGCTCAGGTGCTTGGTTTGGTTGAAACCAAGGAAAGGTCACCAGACAAACACAATATTCGGAAATATTAGGAGGAAATAATTTCTGTAATTTTCTGAAGATACCAAAAGCCAACTTTTCAGTTGGTGCATTTTGATACAAGATATTTGATATGAGTCCAGTCCCTGCTATGTGCTTCATGAATTGCCGGAGGACTCATCTAGCCTCTTTCTCTCCAGGGTTTCTTCGTGTCTATCGTCTACTGTTACTGCAATGGAGAGGTAGGTCTGAAGATGAGCCCCAAATCAATTTTTGTTTTAATCCATTTTGTGTCTTTTTGACAGAACACAAGAAGCTTAGTAATTTACACAGGGGAGATGGTGGTCTGTTTCTCACAGATTTAAATGTGGGGCCATCTGTGTCAAGGAGGCCACATCTGACCAGGGCCTTCTTGTTACATCATCCCATGATGGAAGGTAGAAGCAAGGGAACTCTAAGAGACTGACCTCAAAACCCTGAGATCTTTCCCAAAGAGGGAGATTCTTATTTTAGTTAATTCTAAATCAATTCTGGTTAATACTAAAACTTTTAGTCCACATAAAGTTCTATGAAAAGTCAACTGCTTTCCTTAGGATGAATCTAAATGAAAATAAATTCAATTAAAACAGGTAAGGTTTTCAGGACAAGTTGAGGATGGCACTATCTCAACCCATTTGGAAGTCAGCAGAGAGAAGCAACTACACATCACATGGTCATGTGGATGATGCAGACGACCCCGGAGGGTTCAGCATGCCCTGCTGCTGCCTGGGTTGCTGCCTCCTTTTTCTCTCCGATTTCCAGTTTGCTCCAAGTCCCAGAAGGACAATGACAGCTGCTGCTGCAGTGGCTCACCAGATACTTCTGAGAACGTTGGTTCTGTGGGATATTGGTCTCCGCATAAGGCTCTTGAGTGGCAACTTACCAATGCACCATTCCGATTTACTGCTGTGTTATTTTTAACCTTAATTTTCAGCAGGGCTAAGGGTGTCAGTGTCACCCACCACCCTAACCCCCAATGAAGAGATGAGTGTGTTGCACAAGTGACGCCAACTTATACGCTTTTGCTTTCCCTGGGGTCTTTGCTTTCCCCGGTGCTCTCAGGAAAGAGTCGGTAGAAAGGACACCTTGATAGAAGGTGTGGAGGGCAAGCCCCATCTCCTCAGAGTGCAGTTACAGTGTCTCCTTGTCTATCTCTATCTTTTTCTTTCCTCCCTCCTCTTGGTTCTTGCGGGTTGACAATATGGCAGTTTCCTTACAAGCATGGTACTTTCCTTGGCTTTCCTCTGCCTTGGGTGGTGTTGATTCAGTAGCTACAGAGAGTCGGGCAAAGAGCTGATCTCTTCTCATTCAGGCAGAGCATTTTAAACGGAGATCTGGGAGCTTAGAGGCATAAATGAAAAAGCACAGAACTAGGCAGCGTTCAGGGGTCGGGGTGAGCTGTTGTGCCCGCTAGGGACTGCTGGGCCTTAGGGAGGGGTCCCGAGTGTCAGGACAATGTGGGTACTTTGGGAAAGTGTTTGGAGGAAGAAGGCAGGGGACTTTTTATCAGGTCCACTGGCTTAGATGAACAGCAGGATTTCCCTGAAGCTTTACTGTTTTCTCAAACACTTTCAGGAGGGCTGAGGTTATCCCTGGGTGTGCGAGACTTTATGCCTTTTCCATGCATGGTTTAGATGGACTTGTCACATGAAAAGTCCTGTGCTCCCCGCTGCACAGACTCTTCAAATCCGGAATTCTTTTTTTTCCTGTTGATAAGGCAATTGCTTGTATCAGCGGCGCTTCGGTCTTATTTAAATACTGAAAGTAACATTGATTGAAAAGGTCTCTTTGAGGGTATAGAAGGCACAGATCTGTGGAGTCCCTGAACACAGAGGGACCTCAACCAGTGTTTATTATTATTATCACTAAGATCCAAGTAAATTTCGTCATAACTCGGGCGTGGGTGCGTGGGACTCCTTTATGGTTTCTGACACGTGCACGCGTGTTTCTTGCGCTGTAGGTGCAGGCTGAGATGAAAAAGATGTGGACTCGGTGGAACCTGTCCATCGACTGGAAAAGCACGCCACCTTGTGGTGGCCACAGGTACGGCTCAGTGCTCACCACCGTCACTCACAGCACCAGCAGCCAGTCACAGATGGGGGCAGGCACCCGGCTAGTGCTCTTCTCTGGCAAACCCACCAAGAATGCCTGCAGACAGATCGACAGCCATGTGACTCTGCCTGGCTACGTCTGGAGTAATTCCGAGCAGGACTGTCAGCCGCACTCCACCCCCGAGGAGACTGAAGAAGGTCTTGGGAGGCAGGGAGACGATACTCCAGTAGGGGGGTCTTCCAGGCCGGTGGCGTTCATCCTAGACTCCGAAGGATGCAAAGGACAAACCGAGCGTTTCTGAGTCACCATTTGTGGCTCCAGTGATTTGGCGGATCTGGTGTAGGAGATAACCCAAGCTGGAAGACTGGAATTCTGGAATAACGCTTTGCTTAAAACATTTTCACTTTCCACCAGCTGGCTACTAAAAGTATTCATGCATAAAAGGGTATTATTGAGGTAATTTATTAACTTACGTTGGCATTATTCCTCCTAAAATTAGTACTTTCTCTGTGGTTCTTATTATTTTACTTCTTTTGCACAGAAAAGGTTTCAAATGCTTGGCTCTGTCTTTCTCTCAGAAATATCACCCTGAATATGATAAGATCATTAAGTTTGCACCACTTTCCTTTAAAGCAAACACTGATCTCTGTCTTTCTCATTTTAGTGAACTTCCATGATTGCACCCATTTTGACTATGTAGTGGAGCAATCAAGGAATGTACATTGGAAGACAGATTCTAAGACATGCTGGAAAATCAATTGACTGGGCATTAGTAAAGTGATACATTCCTGACAGTTATGATTGATTCTGGGAGCAAAGAAACCCACTCTGTTTTTCCTTTGAATATCCCCTGTGTGACGAGCCAAAATCTTCTCTGGCTCTTCTTTTTTGTAAGCCATGACAAGTCAAAGGTTTTCTCAGTCAGCGACCTTGTGTTTGAAAGCTGAGTCTGTGTGGGCTCGCACATCCTGATGCTAACCCACGCTGCATCTTTGTCTGTTCTGTTGTCTGCTATGTGACAGATGGTATGGGGAATAGATTATACGTTTGTTTTAAAGATACACCTTTAGTCGTTACAGTTTCCTTTCATTATTGCACAATCATTCTTGAGAAGCCACCAACAGGTTCTTTCCCCAAGTCTTCGGCTCCCAGCACATAGCTCCCATGTTTTGCCAAATTCTCAATTTCAGTTATGAAAACATTTACTGAGTGCATCCTACAGCACAGGTATTTTGCTAGGGTTTTTTTGTGAGCATTGGCTCACTGTAATTTTGGAGTAGGTTTTACCAATGCCAATGTTTTTTTTTACAATGACTCACAAGGTGCATTGGCTTCTCCCAAGTCACTGAGTGAATGTGGTTTCAGATGTCGTCTACTGACTCTGAGTCTCATGCACTTACACGTAGTCACACACAGACACACACACACACACACACACTAACCAATGAAATAATTTAATGAATTCCTTTTATGTAGAGAATGCTCCAAGACTTTGCACTGCAATACACCCCAGTGTGTGAGTCATGCAGAAGACAAATCTATGCAAAAGGCAAATGAATAGTGTATTTTGAGTTGCAAACAACACAGCTGAAGCTGCTGTTTCTCAGACGATTGCATGGCTTCAACAGCACCCAGTGCTGTTATTATGGATTAGGTGCTCTATACTACGTGTCTCCCTTCTTTCCTTCTCTGAGCATTAGCGCGGAGTCACTTCCTTACAATCAGCATGTAGAGAAGCCAGTGTGCTTACCTAATCCACATAGTTCAATTCCGCATTCTTGCCTACCTGAGCTGCCCGCCTGTGAGGAGAGAGCCATCATGGGCTGAGTCACAGATGGTTTATGCAGACTTTTATAACTTAGTTTCTTTTATAATTCAATCAATCCATTTTTAATTTCATTAAAAATGAAAAAACTTTTATAATTCAGTTCACAGAGATGTTATGATAGAAAAGAAAAAAACACATATTAAAAAAGAACTTTGTGACATAAATATTCTATAGAAATGCTTTGTTTATGTCATTCTTATCATAACTTTAAGTTACATTTTTATCTTGGCTTCTTATAAACTGCCTTCGTGGTCACTGTAACAATCAGGAATTTTGGAATGGATATCCTTAGAGGACATGAAAGACACTAACTTTCTAGCCTTCTCCAAATCCTAAGGCTAGACTACAACTTCTTTATATAACAGGCATGGCTAGAGGAAAACCCATCCTTATACTTCAATCCGCATCACATGATACAAAGCTTCGCTTTCTAGGTGATCACTGTAAAGTGCTGCATGCTCATGGACCAGAGGTTTGTCAGTTTTCAAAGACCAGAAGTTCCAGGTGCAAGAGGTTTAAATGGTAGGATTTACTGAAATCAATATTAATACTGTATTTTCCTTGCAGTCAAATAAGAGTTTGATATCAGAGATAATAGTTATTGCCCAAAGTAAACGTGAATGGTTTATACTGGATCTCTTTATTGTGCCTGATAAATAACAAGAAAACACATTTATTTTACTGCACATACTGTGAAACATATCCAATACCCAAGAACTTTAGTTTTAAATATTAGGAAGCAGATGAATAATATACATATGAATAATATGAGTTTCTGTGCATTGTTTGCATCCATACATTAATATTTTAAATGCTCAAGAACGACTCTTGGACAATTCAGGCACATAAATGACACGGACGATGTTTGAATTGTAATCCTTAGAACTGATGAGTGCATAAGGTTCCATGGTGAAGGCAAACAAAGGTTACAAACGAAACTGGGATTTGCTGATCAGCTGGGGATTATTTTAGATCATCTGGGTGGAACCTACTTAATCGCAATGGCTCTCAAAAGTGGAAAAGAAAGAAAGAGAGAGGAGGGAGGACTGACAGTATGATGTGAGGACTTGATCTCTTATTCCCAGCTTTGGAGACAGAAGGAGGGGCTCTAAGCCAGGAAACTCTTGGAGTTTACAGAAGCTGGAAAGGGCAAAGTACCAGCTCTTCCTGTCAGGTGGTGGGGTCGCACACCTTTAATTCCAGCACTCTCGAGGCAGAGGCAGGTGGATCTCTGTGAGTTCAAGACCAGCCTGGTCTACAGAGTGAGTTCCAGGACAGTTAGGGCTACACAGAGAAACCCTGTCTCAGAAAAACAAAACAAAACAAACAAGAAGAGTAATAAAAACCAGCACCTCCTGTGGAGCTTCCAAGAAGAAAAGCAACTTCATAGACACCAACCAGACCTTTGCTGACTTCCCCTACAGAAGTGTAGAAATAAAGGGTTGTCTTAAGATGCCGACTTTGTGGTAACTTATAATGGTGACCATAGAAATCTATTACAGAGATTTACATGAATTTCTAATAATAAGAGAACTGAAACCATTCATTACCACTTCTTTGAAATCAATTGTTGTGCCAGTTTTTTTTTAAAAAAACTACTTCATATGCTATACTTATTAGGAAGAAAACTATCTTATTTGCCACCTTACTGAACCTTACATGTTTCAGAATTGCTTTATTCTAAATTGTTGATGTTTTTGGAGAAGACATTTATTCTGCTCCTAGGTGACACATTCTTGCACTGAAAACATGAGAAAAGCCACCACAAACTCACAGTTTTGATAGACTTCCATCAAAGTGGCAGAAGACAAAATCAACACATAAAAATCAGTAGCTTTCTATACACTAAAACTGCACACAAGATAAGGGGAAAAAAAACAAAAATAACTCCCACAAAACATCCTATTGACAATATCCTGAAACCAACCCAAAACAACAAAACAAAACAAAAACATAGGGAAAAAAAATCTAACCAAGGAGACCAAGGAGCTCCACAGTGAAAATGTAAAACCACTGAAGAATGAATTGATGTTACAAGATGGAAAAAAAAAATCCCAAATACTCAGGGGCTGGAAGAAGTGATACTGTGAAAATGGCTGTGTTACTGAAAGTGATCTACAGATTCAGTGAAATTCCAATGACATTCTCCTCAGAATTACAAAATAAAACAATCCTGAAATTCACACGTAGGGTAAAGGACCCTGAATAGTCAGCATAATCCTAAACAGAAAAAGCAATGATTATCACAATATTGATCTCAAATAATACCACCAAGTCACAGTAACAAAATCAGCATGGTACAAAAATACATGTGTAGATCAGACAGGATGAGAACAGAGGCGTGGGGCAAAGCTACCCAAGAACAACCACCTGAATTTTGAAGAGTTTCCAAGAGCTATACTAAGGCACAATGCTTCTTCGGGCACTAATGCTGCTGAAACTGGATATCCACACGTAGAAGAATAAAGTTTTGTCTTAATTTCTTACCCTGTAACTCAACTCAAAATGGATCAAATATCTTACTGTAAGGTCTAAAACCTGAACCTGGTAAAACAAAAGACAAGGGAGGCATCTCAGGACAAAAACACAGGACTTTCTGAAAAGAACCCAACAGCACAGGATCTGATAAATGTGATTGCATTTACCTACTTACCATTTATCTACTATCTTCTATCTATCTATCTATCTATCTATCTATCTATCTATCTATCTATCTATCCATTATGTATCTGTCTGTCTGTCTATCTATCTATCTATCTATCTATCTATCTATCTATCTATTCATTCATCACCACATAAATGTGATATAAAAATAGAAGGACCATGTGGGGGAGGAGAGGCCTTGAATAAGAGAGTATAGTGGGGGGAAAGACTAAAATATATTCTCTTCCACACACAGAACCTAAATATATATATATATACACACATACACATACACAATACATTCTTGTGCGACAAGAAAGCAGAAGGTTATGTGGGTGGATGGGGTGGGGAAAGCAATGGGAGGCATGTAAGCATACAATGATATATGTATAAAATATCATAACGGAACTCATTATTTTCATACCGATTGAAAGTTATAAAATGATTATAAACTTCTGATTTTATGAGATACATTCACCTTTTTTGCTATTAGACCTACTCTGTCCATTTTCTGTATTTAGTTCCTCTAAGAACTGTGAGTCCATTGTTTAGTTTTCTGTATGCCTCCAGAGACGTTTTAGATAAAAAGATGGCTTTTCTACACTTGTTTAGAATTAACATAAGTAAATAAGTAATATGGTCTACCTACTTCTCAGAACTAAGTACAATCTTTATTCATGTATTTTTATTATATGTCGATACTCCTCAACTTACGATGTGATTATATTGTGATAAATCATTGTAATTCAAAAATGCATTTGAAACATTTAACTTATATCATAGCGTACTTAACAAATATCAAATCTATTCAGAACACTTAGCCAGTATTTGGATGGAACCATGGGTCTTAGTTAAGGCTACTATTGCTGTGATAAACACCATGACCAAAAGCAACTTGGGAGAAGAGGGTTTATTGCAGCTTACACTTTGTAGTCCATAATTGAAGGAAGTCAAGGCAGGAACTCAAGAGGAACCTGGGGGTAGGAACTGATACATGAGTCATGGAGAAACACTGCTTAGTGACATACTTCTTATGGCTTGCTCAGCCTTCTTTTTTGTAGCACCCAGAATCACCAGTCTGATGTGAGTTTTTCCCTCTTATATCAACAATCAATCAAAAAAAATGTAGAAAAGACTTTCCCACAGGCCAGTCTTGTAGGAATGTTTTCTCAGTGGAGGTTTCCATCCTCCCAAATGACTATGCCTTGTGTCAATTTGACATAAAATTTGTTGAATATGCTATGTTATTTCCTTAAAATACTATACTGAAAATGAAAAAAAAAAAAACAAAAACAAAACAACACAATGCCCTAGAATGGCTCTACAGAAATGTTCTCCCACCATCATAAGACCAAAACAAAACTACAATCTTGTGTTCAGGGATCAACTCTTGCTCATTGTCACATACCGTGGAGTCAATGTCCCCACTTCAAAGACTCAGAAGCAGCTGTAGGCACTTTCATTTTGCTGCAGGTCAAAGTAGCAGAATCAGTTGTATTTTGCTTTGATATACCTGATGATTCTTTCACTATTGCGGTCTTTTAAAGCTTACTTTAACAGAGTTTAATACTAAACCAAATCAATAGTGGGTAAGAGTAAATAAGAATCAAACCATTTCGATGGTAGAAATGCCAATAATTTTGATCCTTTGGAAAATCAATAATAACGCGACTATTGCTTTATATACAATCATTTTATGTCCTAATACTTCCTGAATGTGAGGATAAAAAATAACTTTTGAAGGCAAGTTCTTTTTAATTCCACCCAAAATATACAATTGGATACAAACACATAAATCTTGTTCTTAGACTACCTCATGAAATCCTGAAAAATTTGCTCATTGCATTGTTGCAAAATGACTGAACAATTTTATCTTTTGATTACTCATCCCTTTGACATTTAAAGATGATGTTTATGCTGGTTTCTACACATTCACTATTATGAAAGCTACTCATTGGTGGTAGCTAAAAATGGCAGAAGCTAAGAGCAATGGATAAGCATTCTCACCCTTCACCAACTCTTTTTTATTTATTTATTTTTTTAGTCAAACTTAATTTCAATACTTTATTTAGACTCCTTGAAATAGAATGTTTAGTAAAACTTTTTTTTAATTGAGAATAGGAAAAAAAGTTTCCGCCTCCTCCCAGCCTCCCATTTCCCTCCCCCCCCCCCCACTCTTCTCCCCCCCCCCCCCTCCTCTCCCCCTCCCTCTCCAATCCAAAGAGCAGTCATGGTTCCCTGCTCTGTGGAAAGTCCAAGGACCTCCCCCCTCCGTCCATGTCTAGGAAGGTGAACATTCAAACTGGCTAGGCTCCCACCAAGCCGGATCATGAAGTAGGATCAAACTCTTAATTTAATGCTAATAATATTTAAATTCAACTCTTCTTAGACTTAATCTGCTTTAAAACTACATTTGATTTTGATAGCTTATACGAATCATTTTATTAGTGATTTAATAGCAAAAAAGGAAAACTGAGTATTGGAGGCTGCTATATTTGTTCATGTCTTTAGTGATAGAGGAGGGGACTAGACAGAGGAACCTTTATATACATGATGGGGGCACTTTATGTTTTATACTGTACAGTAGAGCCTGCATGGACATGTTATTAATAGCTTAGTACAAACACACTGTTAATGGCTTGCTGTTTCTGACTTCATTCTCCAATCCAGGTGGCCCTGGAGCAGTATAAGGTTTGATTTTGGCAGCCACTAACTAAATGTGGGCTTTCAAGAAATGCTTGAGCCCAGACGTCTTGAGAATGAGGGAAGTGTGCAAAAGATGATAACTAAAATGTCATAGACATTACAAGTCCAGAAACATGGCTGATGCCTGACTGGAGGGCCAGGACTAGGCATGAGAATGATTGACTGTCTTTGCCTTACCTTCCTATGTAACCTGCTAGTTAGAGATGAGATCTAAGGCATGCCTTGGTCTCTCCTTAGGGTTTGAACTGACTTTCTTCACACATTGCCAGCTCTCCAAATAAAGCAAAATTAAAGATCGAATTATTTTCTCTATTCACTTGTGTTTGCAGTAACAGATGGAATTGATGTGGGAGTCCCCTCTGTATGCTCTGATTACCATTAATGAATAAAGAAACTGCTTTCGATCCTATAGCAGGGCAGAACTTAGGTAGGCAGGGAAAACTAAGCTGAATTCTGGGAGAGAGTAGGCGGTATCAGAGAGAAGCCATGTAGCCCCGCCAGAGACAGATGCTGGAACTTTAGTTAGTAAGCCACACCATGTGACAATGCACAGATTAATAGAAATGGGATAAATTAATACATAATAGTTAGCCAATAAGAAGCTAGAGCTAATGGGCCAAGCATTGATTTAAATAATATGATTTCTGTGTTATTATTTTAATTCTGGGCAGCTGGGACAAACAAGTGGCCCCTCTTCCAACACAGCATGAACTTCAGTGTTCTGGTTATGTCAGGGTAGTCAACGGATTCTTATTGGCAAACGATGTTTTAAGATCTCACATTGACCTTCCAGAGGTCACTGCTATGTCTTTAAATGTCAGTCTGAGCAGGTGAAAGGCATCCCCAGTTCAGCTTCCCATGAGGGGCAATGTGTGTGGGGAGATCCCATTTCACTATCATTTTTGTTGGCTACGAGAGTATCTGGTATTTTCAAAGCTGGTATGACTTGGGAAAGAATGCTTCCCCAGATCACAAGGGCTCTGTGAGTCTTAAGAAAATTGCAATAGTCGTAAGAATCACAGTGTACAACTGAACCCTGCTGCATCATGGTTTGAATAAAACCTGATCTGTTCATGTGAAGAATAATGAAGGGTTTTTTTTTTTTTTTTTTTTTTTTCGAGACAGGGTTTCTCCATAGTTTTTGGTTCCTGTCCTGGAGCTAGCTCTTGTAGACCAGGCTGGCTTTGAACTCACAGAGATCTGCCTGCCTCTGCCTCCCGAGTGCTGGGATTAAAGGCGTGCGCCACCACCGCCCAGCTATAATGAAGGTTTTTAATGTTTGTTTTCTCTCACACAAAAAGTAGCTATTTAAAACAAATTATTTAAATAATGCTATTTAGAAACATCTTATTTTCTTCTGGCTTAATTAGGAGACAAACAAGACAAGAATATTTTACAGGATACTTGGGGCTGGTCCTCCATAAGACTGGGGCTCATGAAAAAGGCATCTGAGACTGTAACAGGTCAGAGACCAGCACAAAACTAACACACTAGGACCTTCTCATATATAACTGCATATCACATTGATTCTACTTCTGAACATAGTTAATAACTGCTAGATTTTTTTTATTGATGTTACAGGGAAGGTTTTATTGTCCTAAAATTCTTTTGAATGGCATATTTAAGAAAGGGTAATGTATCAGGAGGAAATAGAAATAAGAGTCATATGGCCGTATTAAACTCCTAATACGACTCTTCTTTAAATTTCACACACACACACAGACACACTGATTGTAATGTACATTTTTTTCCTTTATAGCATTTAAAGCTAGATGCTTGAATTATTGAACTGTCAAGTGGGCTATGGAGATACATCAACTTACTTTGTTTAATTAATAGCTACTTAACCCAAATTGAACACTGTAATAGATAGATGAACTCAGAGATAGATGACTATTATAGCACATAATAATCAGAACACTAAACATATAGAACAATGTAAGAATATCAAAATCTGCAAGAGAAAAAGACCAGGTAACATATAAGGGCAGACTTATTAGAATTACACCTGTTTTCTCAATGAAGACTCTAAATGTCAGAAGATCCTGGATAGATGTGCTTCTGACTCTGAGAGACCACAGATGCCAGGCATGACTATTATACACAGTAAAATTTTCAATCACCATAGGTGGAGAAAATAAGATATTCTATGATAAAGTTAAATTTAAACAATATGAATAAGATATTCCATGATAAAGCTAAATTTAAACAAGAGTTGGTTCCTTAAGAAAATTAATGAACTATAGATAAACCCTTATCCAAACTAAAAGGCAGAAAGAGAATATCCAAATTAACAAAATCAAAAATGAAAAGGGAAATATTACAACAGACAGAAAATTCAGAGAATTATAAACACATACTTTAAAAACCTGTACTCCACCAAATTGGAATATCAAGAATAAATGGACAGTTTTCTTGATAAGTTACCACTTACAAAATCAATATAAAATAACCAACTTAAACAGACATATAACACCTAGTGAAAGAGTATCAGTACTTAAAATTCTAACAACATTCCCCAAAGCCCAGTGCCAGATGGTTTTAGTGCAGAATATAAAGGAAGAGTTATTGCCAATACTCCTTAAATTGTTCCATGGGAACATTGCTTAATTCAGTTTATGAGGCCTCAGTCACCCTGATAGCCCAACTCAAGAAACTAGGTATCAAAAGTCAAAATATGGAGAAGATTTAAAGAGAGTCTTTGAGATTCTATCTTACACCTGTCAGAATGGCTAAGATCAATAGCACAAGTGGCAGCTCATGCCGGTAAGAATGTCGAACAAGGAAAACACTTCTTAATTTCTTGTGAGAGTGTAGACTTCTATGTTACTTTGGAAATAAGTATGGGGGTTCCTTAGAAAAATGAGACTCAACCTACCTCAATATCCAGCTATTTGACCCACAGGGTGCTCTATACTTCCACAAAAACACTTGCTCAACCATATTTATTGCTGCTCTATCCATAATAACCAGAAACTGGAACAACCTTGATGTTTTTCAACAGAAGAATGATAAATAAAATGTTGTGTGTTTATACAATAGAGTATTTACTCAGGTGTTAAAAAAATGACATCATGAGCTAGGCTGTGGTAGTACATGCTTTTAATCCCAGTGCTTTGGAGGCAAAGTAGGCAGATTTCTGTGAGTTTGAGGCCAGGCTGGTCTACAGAGGGAGTTCCAGCACAGGCTCCAAAGCAATACAAAGAAACCCTGTCTTGAAAACAAAACAAAACAGAAACAAATAAGCAAAATGACATTATAAAATTTGCAGGCAAATAGTTGGAACTAGAAAAAATCATCTTGAATGGGTTACTCCAGACGCAGAAAGCTAAATAGGTTATGTAATCACTTTTAAGTGGATATTAACCATTAAAAAAAATAAGCAACCTACAATCAGTAGACCTAGAGAAGCAGATATAGGGGAAGGGAGTAGGGTGGACACAAGGATCTTCCTGGAAGAGGGAAATGAAATAGATTTTACAGGTATTCTGGGGGGTAAGTGGGGATGGGAACTGGAGAATCAAGCAGAAAGTGAGAAAGTAGTTAGGGTTAAGAAAGGGAATGTAGGGAGAGAAGGCTCAAATTGAGGGACGACATCACAACCTCATACAGTGGAAACTTCCTAAATTATATGAAGGTGATCCAATGAGGTCTCCCAATAATGTGGGAGATGAAACTCCTACAAGTCATCTCCTGTCAACAAATGAAGTTTCCAGTAGTGGGACTTGGTTACATTCAATTTGAGTTGTTGACCAAGGAGGTACCATGGATAGCCTCAAAGAACCCAAGCTGTTGCTAAAATTGGCTGTTCTCTACAAACTGACTGCAGGGGCTCCATTGATAACAATACCCACAGGACTCATTGAACTTGGAGAAGTAGAGTTGGTGCCTACATGGAGTTTTCACCCCCTGTTCTGGTGTCTTTAGTGTGAGAAAGTACTCTGCAGGCTACCAAAGGAGAAGCGCAAACACCAACCCAGCCAAAAAGCCTTTGACTTACACTCTGTTCTCGTCGCAAGATATGCTAGAACAACGGTGGCACAGAACTTGTGGGAGGAATAACCGATATCTGATTTAACTATGGTCCATTCCACTAATGCCCAACATGGCTTTGTGATCAAGAACGAGATAGTTCAGAGATCTATCATAAAACCAAACAGTACTGGTCTAAAAAAAATCAATAAAATGACTACCAACAAAGTTCTGCTATACTAATAGATCATGCCTTATTCAGTCATCATCAGAGAAGCTTCCTCTTGCAGAAAATGGGAATAGATGCAGAAATCTACAGTCAGATATATTCTGGAGAGAAAGTCCTTGAGACGCACACCTCTGAAAGAGAGGTCTCTATGAAATCCCTCCCCTTAGAGCTCCTGCAGAAGAGGAGGTTTAAAGAGTGTAAGAGTCGGGATATATCCTGATGCCACTGCCAGTGGCCCTGCAGTCTGTTCTGGACATGCAACTGTCATCCACACTCAGAAGATCTAGTCTGAACCTATGCTGGTACTTTCCATGTTTGGCTAGAGTTGTTGAGCTCCCATTCACTCTGGTAAACTGTTTCAGTGGGTATCCCCATCATGTCTTGTCCTCTTTGCTCATATTCTCACTCTTCCCATTCTTCAACTGAACTTTGGGAGCTCACCGCAGTGCTCTGCTGTGGGGCTCTGCCTCTGTTTTAGTCAGTTGCTGGATGAAGGTTCAATAGTGACATTTAAGATATTTATCAATCTGACTACAGGGCAAGGCCAGTTCAGGCACCCCCTCCTCTGTTGCTTGGGGTCTTAGCTGGGGTCATCTTTGTGAATTCCTGGGAATTTCCCAAGTGCCATGTTTCTTGCTAGCCCCATAATAGCTTCCCCAATCAAAATATCTTTCCTTGCTCTCATTTCTGTCCTTCCTCCATCTTGACTTTCCTGTTCCCTCAAGTTCTTCTCTCCCTCTCCTTCTCCCCATCCTCTTACTTTTCCACCCTTCCTTCTCCCCTCACCCCCCATGCTCCCAATTTTGTCAGGCGATCTTGTCTATTTTGACTTTCTAGGTATATCTATATGTTTTTCTTAGGGGTTACCTTGTAATGTAGCTTCTCTAGGGTCATGAACTATAGGCTCAATATCCTTTGCTTTACAGTTAGCATCCACTTATGAGTGAGTACATTCCATGTTCTTCTTCCTGGGTATGGGTTACCTCACTCAGGATGGTTTTTGTTCAGCCTAGTTATAGAAGGGAGGGCCTTGGATAATGTGCCTTACCCTCTCTGAGGAGCAGATGGGGGTGGGGTGAGGGAGTAGTTGGAGGGAATAGGAGGAGGGGAAGGAGTGGAAACTGGGATTGGTATGTAAAATGAAAACAGATAGTTTGTTTCATTTTTTTTAAATAAAAGAAATTATAAAAACAAACAAACAAACAAAAAATAATATCTTGGAGTCAGACTTCCTGGATCCAAATTTTGGCTCCACTGCATAACAACTCTGCAAACCTGATTGTCCATATTCAAAACCAGAGAAATTTGAACTATTTTCTGGTGGTATTTTTCAAGGCTCACATGTTAATGTATATAAAGAGCTTAAAATAATACACAGCACTTAATGAAAGCTTGCTAAACAGCAACTTATTGAATACCCACTTCACATAGAAATGACTCTTGGCTTTATTCTCTTGTACTTACCAAGATCTAGAAGTTTATAGAATTCAGGACGAATTCTAACTTTGTAAAATGTGCAGACAAGGTCTTTTGTATTTTTCAGAATATTCCTCATTCCTCTAATTATATTTATTAGTTTGAATACATTGTAAACTATCCAAATCTGTGTAACTTAGATGCCTCAGCAGGCAAAGACTTTTGTTCCCAAGCCCCTAACCTGTGTTCAGTCCTCAAAACCACAGGGCAGAAGGAAAGCACCACTTTTGAAAATTATGGCCTGACCATGTACCATGGTAAAAACATGCTTTGACTCACAAAATGTGTTTATTTGCTATTGGACTGACCTTACAGAGTTGCTCTGTTGTGGTTTGAGTGACATGTTCCCCATAGGTCCTTTGAATCCTCCGTTGGTGGCTGTTTGTGGAGGATTAGGAGGTAGGTATAGCCTTGTAAGAGAGAGTATGTCGCTGTTGGTGGGCTTTGAGGTTTCAGAAGACTCCATGTCATTTTGAGCTCTTCAGATCTGCCTCCTGGTTACGGATCATGCTGTGAGCTCTCCACTTGCTCCAGAAGCCTTGCCTTCCCTCCATCATCATGGACTTTAGCCCCCTGAAACTGTGCGATCAATAGAACACTTTCTTTTAGGAGTTGCCTTAGTCATGGTGTTTTGTCATAGCAATAGGAAAAAAATAAAAACAAAGAATGTAAGAGTCAGAGGGCATGGGAGATACCATGAAAACAAGGCCCTCTGAATCAACTGAGCAAAGCTCATAGGAATTCACAGAGACTGAAGCAAGGAGCACAGGGCACACGTGGGTCTACACCAGGTCCTCTGCATATACACCATAGTTTTTAGCTTAGTGTATTTATGGGATTCCTGAGTGTGTGAAAGAGTGGATCTTTGATTCTTGTGCCTGCTCTTGAAACTCTTTTTCTTCTGTTGGGTTGCTTTGTCTGGCTTCAATATGATGGTTTTTGCTTTATCTTATTATAGTTTGTTTTGCCATGTTTTATTGTTATCACCTAGAAGCCTGTTGCTTCCTAACGAGAGACAGAAATGGAGTGGATTTAGATGAGGAGGGGAGGGGAGGGGAGGAAAGAGAAAGGGAGGGAAAGAGGATCTGGAAGGAGTAGAAGGAGAGGAAACTCTCATGAAGATTTACTGTCTGAGAAAAAAAATCTATTTTCAGTAAAAAGGAAAAAAAAAGAAACATTTCTGTTGAAATAGGAGCGGTGGGGCTGCGTCCCCGGCACCCGGCCACCCACATGGCTAGCTTATGCCCCGAAATAATTACACGGAAACTGTATTTTTTTAAACACTGCCTGGCCCGTCTAGTTCCAGCCTCTTATTGGCTAGCTCTTACATATTGTTCTAACCCATTTCTAATATTCTGTGTAGCCCATGAGCTGGCTTACCAGGGAGGATCTTAACCTGCATCTGTCTGGCGTGGGAGAACCATGGTGACTCCCTGACTCAGCTTCTTTCTCCCAGCATCCTCTTCTGTTTACTCCACCCACCTATGTTCTAACCAATAAAATGGGCCAAGGCAGTTTCTTTATTATAATTAACCAATGTCCTTCCTCCATCACATTTCAATATCTGTTTGCTTTGTATATATACATTCTCTCCCTACATAGCAGCTCACACCTGCTGGTACATGTGTCATAACAGATGAGCCTACATCACATATACTTCATCATCCTTTGAAGCCTACAGTTTATACTAGGGTTAAGTCTTGTGTAGTAGGACTTTCTTTGTACTGCCGCTCCTAAATAATATCATGGAGACTTCTTATTACTTATGGCCTTAGGTTTATTTACAAACAGCTCTTAAAACTGAGATGAACCCATTTATATTAAACTCTGTCACATGACTCATTACCTTTGCTCAGTACTGTGCTTTCTACTTTTCCCATGTCTGGCTGATGAATCCTCTGCCCTCCAGATTCTTCCCAGAGTTCCTATCTTTGTCCTGAAGTCCAGTCTATCCTCTCCTGCCTAGCTATTGGCCATTCAGCTTTTTATTAAACTAATCAGAAGGTTCCATTGCAGAGACCCATCTTCACAGTATACAAAAAGATTTCCCCACAACCCACTTGGTATCAGACACCTTGTGGCTTGACAAATGTTTAAGGATATTTCACCTCTATCACAGTTTCATGTACAGCATTGTCTGCTGGCTGAAAATCCTGTGCTGTGAGTAGCAGTCTCTTACTCCTTTCTAATGTTGGTCTATGACTGTTCTACTTATTCACATTTTCCATTTATTTACTTGTGTTCTTCTAGGGGCCAGAAATGGCAAAATAGTCATCTGACTGTAATCATCACACGTCTCTTCTTATTTCTCATTGAAATTTTTCTTGGAGGTTTCATACTTTTTCATTATAGAACTGTTAATGTTGTCAGCTAAATGTGTAGAGTCACCCTCCCAACCTAAGAGGAAGCAACAGGTAATCTAGATAGGTTTGAAACTGCAGCTTTTCATTTTGGGAGTAATGAAGTCCTGTGTTTCTCTGCTCTTGTATCTTTGTGTTATAGATGTACTAATATCCATGGGAGCAATCACTGAGAACCATAATTGTAAGTTAAACCAAGAATAAGACTAAAGATTTTAGTCTCTCTTTCAGTGTTTTGGTAATAGCAAATTGAAATTTATGGCATGTATAGAATTTATTTATGTCATTTAATTAATTAAGTTAATAATATATCTGTATTTAAAGCAATTTTACTTCAGAATAAGAATAAAATTGATTAATATGCACATTCAAACCTTAGTGTATTCACTGGCTAAAGAGTTTATTAAACATTTATATTATCATATTTCACTAGTAAATCAAGTCTGATTTAAAATTGAAGAACTTGCTTGTGCCATATTCATTCCAAGAGTTTTCTGTGAAGATCCTGTAGTTGACATTCATGCCCAAGAAATAATGGATGAAAGAGTCATTCCAGGCATGCTAGGGTTTTGATAGCTGGGAAAGACTTTTTGAAAGAAGTAAGGACTTAAGATAAACACCACAGAGTAAAGACACCCTAGGATGTAGCTCAGTTGTAGAGTGGCTGCCTAACATGTCAAGACTCTTGTGTCAACCCTGGCACCAAAAAAAAGAGAAATAGAAGCCTCCACCGGGGTTGAATAACAAGTGCACAGTCATACTCACTTTGTAGCGAAATGTGAACTTACCTAAAACTTCCAAGATGTAAAGATTTTAGAAAATTTCCAAGTTTCATTCCTATCATTATTTGATAATTAGCATGTTTAAAAAAAGTTATTGACCCAAGTGTAATTATGGAAATCATTTAAAAAACTCATTCTCTTAAAAAGAAAGTAGCAAGAAATTACTTCATAACCAAGAAATATTATTTGACATTCAAATGAAAGCTAGCTGAGAGAGGAATTGATCTCAAGGCTTGCCAGCTGCGCACTAATCTCTCTGACAGTCGTCACATAGAGAGAACAGACAAGATAAGACATGATTTCTGTTTCTAAGATACTGTTACTAACATTGCAGTGTAAGCTAGAAGGTATTCTAAGCTACCATAAAGTGATGAATTGAATTTATACCAATTTGTTTAGAATGTGGGTATGAATAGAAACATAAACCATAGCATATAGAGAGTATACTTTGGAGTAGGTATGTCCCATGCAGTTAACTTTGGAGTAGATATATCTTGTGCTAAAACCTGAAAGATAGTTTCAGCATCAGGTTGGATCACGGGTGAGGGGTTGTTGGAATTGTCAAAGATCATTACTTTGATTCCATAGGTAGACACTTGAAACCTCCAGTGCTGCTGTGTGATCACCAACTGACTAAAAACAGAGCTTTAAGAGCCAAAGACCACCTAAGATAAACCCCAATACCAGAGATGAGAAGCTCTCCCTTGGGTTATTGGCCAGGGCTGTCTTAGAGACTCCCAAAACATACAGCATGTTGCTGTTACCACTGGTATCCACATGGGGTACAAACTAAGTCCCTATTGCTGAAAACACCATACAATTCAGAAATTGGGCCCAGAGACTCCTGAGCTGGAACTAACCTTAATGTCCTATCCCTGGATATTGACTGTTTTGGTATCATGCAAGCTTCCAAAGGAGGAAGGAAAACAAAGGCCCTACCTGGCTATGATGCCTATAAACCACACTAACAACCATCATGGCATGATAATCCTATGGGTAGAGTAATGGCACACCTATCTTGGCAATAACTAATAGCTCTATAATTGGACTTAAAAGCCTCTTAATAACAGAAATACCGTGCCTGATACCACGAATCTAACCAACTACTCAGTGCCAGTGAAATCAGAGAGCAGAATCTGCAACCACTGATTCACTAATCTATCTCAATCACTAACAGCAATCTGTAAACATTTATAACATTTATCCTTCTGCCCAAGGGTAAGGAGATTTCTCTTTGCGACAACTAGCGACCATTACAAAAAGCCACATCCGATCAAAGTGCAGAGTTGTGGAACCCAGTTTCAACAGATACGTTTACAAAACTCTCCACCACCTAAGGCTCAGGGAACACTGTGGAAGGAGTGGAAAGATAGTAAAAGTGAGATTGTGTCCCCTAGTAACATGAGAAGCTGGACCCATAAAACCTCACTGACATGACTGCCCAAATATGAGTTGAACAAGGATGACTCTAGCACGAATAATAAAAACCCAGAGACAGATATTGGGGTTTGAGCTGAAGACCAGAAAAACAAAGCAGCCAAGCCACTAGAGAGCGCTTACCTCTATGAAATCTTCAGACTGAAAGAGAGCAAGTTCCTGTCTCATCCTGCCATATACTCCTCTCTAGCGCTGGCATTAGAGGTGTGCACCACCACTGCTTGGCTTCTCTGACTAACTAGTGTGGCTGCTGGGATTAAAGGTGTGTATTGCCTGGCCTGTGTGGCCAACTAGTGTGACTGCTTTGCACTGACCTATGATACCAACAAAGGTGCCAAACTAAACAGACAAAGGCCTACATAGTCTCAGTCTTACCCAAAGAACTACATGCAACTGAGGAAAGATGGGGGTGGGAGAAGGGTTCCTCCTGGGGGAAGAACACACTGATTTCTTGTACAATACCAAATGGTCAACACTGAAAACATTATAGACAACTAACCTGATATGGACTCAACAGGTTATATTTAGGAATAGATATGTTTATACAAATATAGATATGCATACAATAATGATTAGTAAAGAAAGAGGCCATAAATTTGAAAGGAGTGGGGAATGGTATATGGGAAGACTTGGAGGGAGCAAGGGAAGAGAGAAATGTTATAATTAAATTAGAATCTCAAAAATACACAAAAGTATAGCAGGCTATGATGCCTACATGCCAAGTCTAAGCTCCTTCAGGGGCCTTAATCTTCCCAGCAGCTCCTCGTCGTGGCGACTGTTAGCAAAAGTCAGGGCAGGAATTAGGACATTGTCCCTCATGATATAGTGCTGTCTCTTACTTAAGGTCCATGTAACTGTTTACAAGTGATATAAAAGAACTTGGAACCGGTATAGTATAGTAATGTGATCTAAGTTAGTAAGAACTAAATGCAAATACAAAGGAGAAATCTAGCTTTGCAATTTTACACTGTTGGTGTGAAGTGTGTGTATAATCATGTGTAGTTATTCTGAGTGTGCGTATGTATTTTTGTGTTTATGAATTAATTTAGTAGGAGTTATAGATAGAGATGGTGCATCTGTGCCTGGAAGGATGACTAGGAACACTAAATCTTTGTGGACATAAATCATAAAGCCATTTTGGACATAGATGGTAAATCTGTCCATAATTTCAATGCTAATGAGATAAAAGGATCAGAATATAGTACATTAGTTGACAGTTGAACCAAAAGTTGATTTAATATAGAAATATAGCTTGATTAAAGAGCTGCCGTATCTCCAGGCAGAAAAATTTCATTATGACTTTGATTGGTTTTAAAATTTCTGCAATTCTAATGACACATATACAATACAACTCTTGCACCTAAGGCTCAGAAAATATTGTGGATTAAGGGGAAGAATAATTACAGGTGCCAAAGGAATAGAAGTCTTTCTGTGAGATACTCCTCCTCACAATGTCAGAAGGAATCCCCATGAAGTCTCACCAACATTCCTGCCTAAGCATGAGCTGAACATGGGCATGCTAACATGAACCATGAAAAACCCAAGAGGCTTCAACCTTACACAAAGATCTACAGGCAGCTAAGCAAGAGAAATAGTCTTTTCTAGCGAAGAGCCCACCAATTGGTTATCCAGTATCAAATAGTCAGCCCTGAAAACAAATATACAAGTAACATTATTCAAACTAAGTAGGTTTGTTATATATTTAGGATGTATATTCTAATTTATGATATGTATTAGAATATACATCCTAAATATATAAATATTAGAGTATATTATCATATATTGGGAATATTAGGATATATTGTGTTTATATGTATGTATATGTATATATGTGTTTATATATGTATATATACCTATATATACATATCTTATTACAATTAATAAAAAAGATACCTTGATTTTGAAAAAGAGCGAATAAGAATAGATAGGAAGTTTTGGTTGGAGGAAAGGGAAAGAGGAAATGTAATTATATTAATCTCAAAAAATAAAATAAAAAATTCTACATAGATTTAAGTATTTGAAGCTAGAACATATAGCAATAACATTGTATTGGAAAATGATATGTTCTTATCATATGAATGTGCAGAAATTTAAATTAATATCTTTTTGGAAGATGCTATTAACTATAGAAAAGGCTTTGAAACATAATGCCAGAATATGTATACAGGTTCACATATAGGAGCCTCAAAACTCGATTAAAGAAAATTATTGTTCTTGAAACATATTACACAATGAACATTTACAAGTAAAGCTTTGGACAAAAGGGTCTACTGCAGCTTCCACTACCACAGAGTGAGTAGGTGATGGGGAGGCAAGAAAGACAGAGGAGCCAAGTGGTTTTCTTTGTTGTTGATATCATTTTTGTTTGTTTTTAAATTAATATTGTTATTTGTATTTTTTACTATTATTTTTATTATTTCTTTTTAAATTTTCCTTTCAGGGGGATTCTACAAGGATTAAGGACAAATATGGACGAAGTTGGAAATGAATGGAATTAGGGTGTACGATGTGATATTCCCAAAGAATCAAACAAATTATGTTAAAAATATATGGGGAATAAAATAGGAAATATGTTTGAGAAATGCCATAATAAAAGCTAATTCTCAGCAAGTAAATAAAAAATAAAAATAAAGAAAAAGTATATAAAAATAAAGAAAAAGTATATAAACAATGGATGTTTATCAGATGTGTCCCCAAATCAGATATCTTTTGGTTATTGAATGGGGAAACACTATTTTCATCATGTAGATTTTAACCAGTTTCACTGAATTCTCTGTGGGTTCACGGTTCTGTTCTATATTATGTGTATCACAATGAAATTTCTGCCTGAAATGTAATAACACTATTGGAAGTTCATTGTCTATAATTAATGGAAAATGTTTATGTTGATGATTTATGTTGATTTTTATGATGTCTATTATTGGTTGTCAACTTGACTACAACTTGAGTTAACTAAAATGCAAATGACTGGGTACAAATGTAAGTTTTTTTTTTCTTCTTAATTAAATCATTTGTAGTAGGAAGACCCATTTCTTATCTGGATCTTTGTAGTAATCAGAGAAACCTTTAATCCAGATCTTTTGGAGTGGAAGAGACACCTTTATCTGGACCACACTTTTTGCTGGCAGCTTATACAAAAGACATGGATAAAGGAAATGCTCTCTTTTTGCCTGCTTGCTCTCATCCTCACTAGCAAGTCCATTCCTTCACTGGCATTAGAACCTACTTCTCCAGGATTCCAGAACACACTGGAGACTAACGGAGACTTTCAACCTCAGGGACAGAACAACTTCTTGGCCTTCTGTTCATAGATAGCCATTTTTGGATTATCTGGACCACAGCCCATAAAGGGGTTATTCATTTTTCCTTAAGTTATGTTTCTCTAGAGGATCCTGACTAATACAGATTTTGGTACCAGAAGTGGTTCTAGAGCAACAAAAGTACAAGGACATATTTAACTGATTTTTAATTTTACAATAGCCCAGAGTTGAGTGTAGTAACAGGTGCGGCGGGACTGCGTCCCCAGCACCACGGCCACCTGGCTAGCTCAGTCGGTAGAGCATGAGACTCTTAATCTCAGGGTCATGGGTTCGGGCCCCACGTTGGGCGCCATTTGTAGTAATATGTGCGGCGGGGCTGCGTCCCCAGCTAGCTTATGCCCGAAATAACAACACACAAACTGTATTCATTTAAACACTGCTTGGCCCATTTCTATGTAGCCTCTTCTAGGCTAATTCTTGCACCTGGACTAGCCCATTTCTAATAATGTGTGTAAGCACCCCAAGGTGCGCTTACCGGGAAGATTCTAACCTATGTCCATCCTGGGTCGGAGCTGCCTGGGAGAGCGGAGCCTGGCGTCTCTGCTCCAGAGAGCAGAGCTGTCGAGTCTGAGCTCACTTCCTCTTCCTCCCAGCATCCTATTCTGTTTACTCCACCCACCTATGTTCTAAGCTATGAGGCCAAGCAGAGTGTTTATTACTTAACCAATGAAATCAACAGATTGTTATATGACATTCCCACATCAGTTGAGAGACTGAATTTTAAATAGAACGGTCATGGCATTTTATCACAGCAATAGTAACCCTAACTGCAAGTTTCTATAGCTGCTTGTTACTTGTTTGGTAAGAATTAAACTAGAAATTGAAGCAGCTCTCCATATTGAAATGTGGGAGACAGAGATCTTGCTACTCTCCTAGCTTTAAAGCAAGCTTCAATAGAGTTCCAAGGAATTCCTTTCTAAGTAAATCCATATTCCAGTTTTATATTTGCCTTCAGGATAAAAACCATTTTGTCTTTCCATGTGGAAAAAGTTGAGAAAATAAACAACTTAGCAATGTATATATTAGTTCTTTTTTGGTGCCATACTCTCTTAGGTGCATCCTACTTCTTGCCTTTAGTTTCATTAACACTTACCACAGTAAGGAGATACTGACCAGAAAAAAAGCCCTCCAGCAACCTACACTGGGCATCTAGGCATGATAGCTCTGTACATTCGAGGTGTCAATTAGAACCACTTGGCCTCTGACAGGCAGTCAGTCACCACACAGGCAATTAGTGCTAGAGGGTTGAAAAATCTGAGTACTCATTTGTCTATGCTTTAGTTTATTAATGAGTAACATTTGAATACTTTGTCAAAATACTAGGTTTCCTTAGATCAAGAAGTTATAAACTACACATTTAACTAGGACATTCAACTAAAGAAAGAACAATGGTTTTGAGGTACAAATGTGATATCACTATACATGCAGCTAACAATACTTCTGTAGAGAAGTGAATCTATTCTTCATATTCCATATATAGAAAAAATATTTTTTTGAAATTTTTTTTTGAAAATTCTCTTTTTAAACCAGATCATGATATCTAGGGCTATCAGATACTACTTTGAAACAGAGGGATGAACATAGGTTTTTTTTAATTTTCTGACTGTTGGTCAGTTTGAATGGTATCCCAATCACCACTTTCCTGGCTTCTCAACAAGACCTCAGAATTTTATGAATGGTCATATTGTTGATGGAACACAGTCTACTGCTTCATAGTTGTTCTAGTCACTGTCCTATTATGTGAAGAGAAGTTATGACCAAGAAAACTTTTATGAAAGGAAGCATTAATTGGGGGCTTGCTTATAGTTTTAGAGGCTTAGTCCATTATCACCATGGCAGGGAGCATGCAGGCAGGTGCTGGAGCGGTAGCGGGGAGCTATAGCCTGATCAGTAGGCAGAGAGACAGAAGAAGAGAGACTGGGCTTGGCATGGACTTTTGAAACCCCAAGGTCCACCTATCCTCAGTGAAACATTTCCTGCAGAAAAGCCATGCCTACTGCAACAAGGCAGTATCTCCTGATCCTTCCCAAACAGTGCTTCTCCCTGGTATCTAAGCATTCAAACCTATGAGCTGTGGTGGACATTCTTATTCAAACCACCAAAACAGTAAGGTTTTCTTTTGATAATGAGAAGGAGCACTTTATATACAGTAAGAGGTACAGCGTATGCATCTATAAACCACTAACAATTATTATCTATTATGTACCATACATGACTGTGTGGTTTTTTTGTGATGGATAGTGTCAGAGAACCATGAACAATCCATTATGCTTTGACAACATAATGGCTACAAAGTCACTAGACAATAGACTTTCTCTGTCTAGTTCAATGATAATTTTAGAGGACCCCCATTGGTTATATGGCCCATTGATGACCAAAGAATTGTTGTGTGTCCTAGGACATATATGTTATAAATAAGTCTGTATTTTCATGTTATTTTTCTAAGTAATATTTTATTATAAAAAGCAAAGTAAGCCTACATGTATTCTTCATTTTCTAAATGAATCAGATCCTTTTCTTGGATAAGTTAAAGAAAGCAGTGATTTCAGAGCAGGGGGGCAAATGGAAAGTGTTCTGGAAATAAGGTGTGAGGACAGAGGCTTTTAGCACCATTTGTCTAAGTGCGTGCCGATATTCTGATTTTTCATAGTTAGTCGAGCACTTCCGAGGACTGGTCTTGTTTATCACATCTCTGTCAGCCTAAGTCACTTTATTGAAAGGACTGACTATATTTTAGCATAAGCCCACTACAGTCCTTTACCATGTTCCTAAGTACACTTTCCCTAACAAGGAAAATTGTCCAGTAGCTCAATTTATAGGTTATATTTTCTTCTTCTGATGGATTATTTTGTTTCAGGGCACACTTTTCAATTTATCTTTATTATACACAGCAACATTGCTTTCTGTCCCCATGAAGATTGGTGAAATATGACAGAGCACATGGCATTCAAGTTCTCCTTAGGTGGGCACTTCACTAAAAGGAATACAAAGAGGCGACACCAACCTGCAATACAGAGTGAGTTAATGCGGGGCCCAGTTTTGCTGTTGGGAATGCAGTCTGTCCTGCCGTCAAGGACTTTAAATGGTTACTTAGAAGTAGAGGAGCAGGAAACACCACACGCTAAGGGTCAAGTCTTCTATCACAGCTGCTCTACTGAAAAGCAAATGCTCCCATGGAATTCCCAGGACTCTGGGGCATCCGAAGACTATAACTTGGGGTGTGGCTAGGGTTTCTTCAGATACTTGGTCAAAAACAGCACATCATAATAGATGGACTACACAAGCAGTTTGAAAAACCTAGATGTCTCCTGCGAAGACATTACAGAGTTTTCTCAAAGCTGGGAAACAAGGATGTCTCAATACACTTTTATTCTTTAAAAAATACAATTACTTTTTTTTTCACTCAGACTATAATGTTCTATCAGAATAATAATTCATAGCTAGCATACTATTGCCATTTTCAGTGATTTATAAATACTTGGTTATTTATGAGTCACAGTATTAATTTCTAAGGCAAATATTGATGGGTATAATCGGCATACTATTGCCATTTTCAATGATTTATAAACACTTGGTTATTTATAAGTGCTGCAGTATTAGTTTCTTTTTTTTTCTCCACAAGCTCTCTATTTTCATAAGTAAATCTTTCTCTGATGAGCCTTGCTACAGTGTCCCCCTACCTCCACCTCCAAGCATTAACAATGATCAGCTCTGGGCCCATCTGTATTTCACTTATACTCCTTCACTTCATCCTCCGCTCATACACTTTCCCTGACTTTAAATATGTATGTCTCAAGAAGCTCATGGCCACATAAAAACCCAAGACATTGTACAGCATCATGAGTAAAAAGCGAACGCTATTCCCTCAGTCTCACAAATACCCAGGCGGGACCAACTTTCCTCAGCTGCTGCCTAAGGGCTCACTAGACCAGTGAAGTTTTCCCTTTTCAGCACTTCAGAGAGCCAACCTCTTGCCCACATGGCTGCCACAGGAAATCCGTTGTGTTTTTTTTTTTTTTTTTGTTTATTTGTTATGTTTGGTTTTTGACAGGTAAGTATTTTTCTTCTGGCCATTTTTCTGTCTGATGTGGAGTTAGTGAAGATCTTTTCCCATTCTGTAGGCTGATGTTTTGTCTTGTTGACTCTATCCTTTGCTTTACAGAAGCTTCTCTGTTTCAGGAGGTCCCATTTATGAATTATTTTTCTCATTGTCTGTGTTACTTGGGTTATGTTTAGGAAGTGGTCTCCTGTGCCAACACGTTCAAGTCTATGTCCCACTTTCTCTTCTATGAGGTTCAGTGTGGTTGGGTTTATGTTGAGGCCTTTGATTCATGTGAATTTTGTAAATTGCAATAGGCATGGACCTCTTTTCATTCTTCTACATGTTGATATCCAGTTATACCAGCACCCTTTGTTGAATATGCTTTCTTTTTTTCATTTGATATTTTTTGCGTCTTTGTCAAAAATCAGGTGTTTGTAGTGTGTGGATTAATATCTGGGTCTTCAGTTTGGTTTCATTGGTACTTCTGTCCATTTTTATGCCAGTACCAGGCTGTTTTCATTACTGTAGCCTGTAGTAGAGTTTGAAGTCAGGGACTGTGATGCCTCCAGAAGTTCCTTTATTGAACAGAATTGTTTTGGCTATCCTGAACTTTTTTGCTTTTTCATATAAAGTTGAGTATTGTTCTTTCAAGATCTGTGAAGAATTTTGCTAGGATTTTAATGAGCATTGCATTCAATCTGTAGATTATTTTCAATAATACTTCTATTTTTACTATGTTAATTCTGCCTACCCAAGAGCATGGGAGATCTTTCCACTTTCTGGTGTCTTTTTTCAATTTCTTTCTTCAAAGATTTAAAGTTCTTGTCATACAAGTCTTCTTCTTGTTGGGTTAGAATTACTCCAAGATATTTTATGCTGTTTGTGGCTATGGTGAAGGGTGATGTTTCTCTGATTTCATTCTCAACCCATCTATCATCTGTATAAAGGAGAACTACTGATTTTTTAAGTTAATCTTTTATCCTGATACATTACTGAAGGTGTTTATCAGTTGTAGGAATTTTTTCAGTTTGTTTATATGGCGAATTACATTGGCAGATTTTCATAGATTGAACGATTCCTGCATCTCCAGAATGAAGCCTATTTTTTACCATAGTAGATGATTTTTTTTATGTGCTCTTGGATTCGGTTTGTCAGTATTATATTGAGTATTTTTTGCATCAATGTTCATGAGTGAGATTAGTCTGTAATTCTCTCTCTTAGTAATTTCTCTGTGTGGTTTGTATATTAGGATAATTGTAGCCTCATAAAAGAGTTTGGCTATGTTTCTTCTGTTTGCATTGTGTGGAGCAGTTTGATGAGTATTGGTATTAGTTCTTTGAAAATCTTGTAGAATTCTGCACTGAAACTGTCTAGTCTTGGGTTTAATATTTTTGGTTGGGAGACTTTTTATGACTGTTTCTATTACTTTAGTAGTTAAAGATCTATTTAATTTGCTTCTCTGATCTTGATTTAATTTTAGTAAGTGATATTTATCCAGAAAACTACTGTGCATTTCTTTTAAGTTTTCCAATCCATAGGCTCTTGTGGTGTGGGACAATTCTGTATTCTGTCAATTATGTTTTAAATAAATGCTGATTGGCCAGTAGCTGGGCAGGAAGTATAGGTGGGACAACCAGACAGGAAGTAGAGGCAGGCAATAAGAACAGGCGAATTCTGGGAAGAAGGAAGCTCTCTCTGTAGTCCTGTCCAGACACAGAAGAAGGAAGATGTAACCTCCCCTGCTGAAAAAGGTACTGAGCCATGTGGCTGACATATACTAGAATAATGGACTAATATAAGTTATAAGAGTTAATAAGAAGCCTAAGCTAATGGGCCAATCAGTTTATAACTTATGTAAACTTTTGTGTGATTCTTTGGGACCTACCATCTGTGGGAACTGGGCAGGACAGAAACCCTAACAAGTAGGCCCTCATGTTACATGCTTGGATAGATTTACAGTACCAGACATGTTTTCGTCCTGTAGAAGAGGCTTTATATGCAATAATGCCATATCTTGACAGACTGGTAATTATCATAGCTTCCAGGACTCAGGCCTGGGTAACAGTGCTGAAGATTCTCCATGTTGAATGTTTGGGAACCATGAAAATAAACCAACAGTGAGAAAGGTTCCAGGTCAGTGCCAGATTCATTTTTCCGTGTCTGCAACAAAAATATGTGGTGTCTTTAGCAACAGGCTTTCAACATCATGTCCTTGTGTACATCCAAGAATAATCACAATAATCTGCATTGTTGAGGGGGTTGACTCGGCTATGCTACTGACCAACAACTTGAGAGAAAGTATTTCACTCTTGTCATTGGGATTTTTGCTTAATAGCCTATGGCTCCTGGGAGAAGAATTATTCTCCTGTGTAGAGGACTTCTATTCAAACTCTTTTGAGTTTATGTGTTTTAGTAGTTAGAAGATAGATTATGTGTTTTATAAGATGGAAGGTTCCAAGAGAAGGTGAAAGAGTTAGAGGTACCCCAACTCCCTCTGTTAGGAGTCCCACAAAAATATCAAACTAACAACCATAACATTAGCAGAGGACTTAGTGCAGACACATGCAAGGTCTGGAAGTGTCATTTCAGTCTCTGTGAGCCCCTATGAGCCCTGCTTAGTTGAATATTTGGGCTAGGCCATGTTCTACTGGTGTCTTTGACCTCACTGGCTCCTAAAATTTTTCCTCCCTCTCTTCCTCAGTGTTCTCCCTTTCCAAGATGAGGGACCCAATGAAGATGTCCATTTTGGGCTCTCTCTCTGCCTAATGTTTGGTTGTGGGTCTCCTCATCTCCTCCCATCACCTAGAGGAAGCCTCTCTGATGGACTAGCCCTGCTACTGAGTTGTCTTGCCCAGCCTTGATATGGGTGTTTGTGCCTGGCCTTATTGATTTGTTTTGTTTTGGTTTTGTTTTTTTGAGATGGGGTTTCTCTGTGTAGCTTTGGAATCTGTCCTGTAAGTTCTGGAACTTGCCCTGTAGATCATGCTAGCCTTGAACTCATAAAGATCCACCTGCTTCCTGGTGGATTAAATTAAAGGCATGCACTACCACAGCCTAGTCTTTTTGTAACTTTGTTTTGCTGTGCTCAGTTGATGCCTCTGGGGGGCCTGCTCTTATCTAAATGGAAACAGAAGAGGAGTGGACCTGGGTGAGAGGAAAAGTGGGAGGGGGAAACTGGGAGGAGTGAAGGGAGGGGAAACTATAGTGGGGATTTATTGCATGAGAAAGAATGAAAAATAGTAAATAAAAAAACAAAACCAATGAATAAAAAGAGAAGGTTTCTCTATAGTTGTTTTGGACACACTTTTTGTTAGTCCCCCACTGTCCTCTTCTTTCCCTCCCATTTCTCTTCCCACTTAAACTCCCTGCTGAACACTTGTGTTCTACTATTCCACTCCCTGAAGATCGTTCTCCCACTCCACTCAGCTGTGCCACATTTCTAGCTTCCTGGCTTCTACAGGCACTCCACGTTAAACAAACAAATATAAGGATCTGATGTTGTAAATCACCTATGGGAGAGAAATGGCATTTGTCTTTTTCTGGGTTACCTCACACAGAATCAGTTATTCACTTCATTGCTAAGGTGGCCTACTTTGAGTTGTCAGGATAGCTTGGATCATTTCCTGTCCCAAACTGTAAATACTTTTATAGAGAGTTTTGTTCAAATTTGTAGTTGCTAAACTAACTAGAGCAATGTATGGTAGATAGAAGGCAGTGCTTAGTAAATGAGCTAGAAGGTAAAAATAAAACTCATCTAGCAAAATGACACGGAATTGGATTAGCTGATTGTTTTCTTTTGTGGAATATCCTGTAAGTAATGCTAAGTCAAACATGATCCAGTTATTCCTATGGTTCTTTATTTCCTAAGCTTAGTGGAAATCTCTCATTTGAGAATTGGAATTTTTATTGTTTTTCAACCTAGGGTTACAATTTGAAGCTCCATGTTTATATTTTTTACTCTATTTCATCTTTCTCAAAAATTGGAAAAATATAAACTGTCTTTGGGAAATACTTATTACATGAATTTTAAGTAAGGGGGTGTGTTGTTACATTAATGAAGTCAAGTATTATTGACTTCATTAATGTATACAGAAGTTTCTGTCCCACCTGGTCCCACAGTGATTTAGTCCGAAATAAACACACAGAGGCTAATGTTAATTATAAATTGTATGGCCTATTCGCTCAGGCTTATTATCAACTAGCTCTTACACCTTAAATTAACCCTGTAATCCTTGTCTATGTTTAGCCATGTGGCTAGGTAGCTTTTCTCAGTAAGACATTCTCACCTTGCTTCCTCTACATTTTACTTGTGACTAGTTCTCTGCCTTTCCTCTTCTCAGAATTCTAGTCTTGTTGCCCTCTCAACATTCTCAGAATACTTCCTACTTGGCTATGGGCCAATCAGCTTTTTACTAAACCAATATGAGTGACAAATCTTTACAGTGTACAAAAGCATTATCCTACAACATTTCCCCTTTTTTCTTTTCAAACAAAAACCTTATTTTAATCTCCTTTGTTTAGCTTTTTTTCCTGACCATTATCCATACCAACTTGTAACCAACAGGTTAAACAAAGACAACCATCCATAATTCATTTTTTGGGGGGAATGTGGGCATAGTTTTCTAGGTTACTTCCTGCAGATTGGGGCACTGATAATCTTAGGGAAACCCAAAGAAAATTTAGGATTATGGTCAAGTCTTGACTGGAGTATTCTGTGAGCCTAGATTATCTCAGCCAACAGTATTGAAGCTGTTCTGGATGCAGAACTCAGAAGAAACTGCAACAGAGATGTTCAGAAATGTTGAATCATCTGGGCCATCCAGGCCATCTATTCCCACTGGAGATTTTTCAGGGAGTCTTCTTCAATCAAACGTTGTTTTTCTTAACTAAGAATGAATCCATAGCCTCTCATTTCCTATGACAACTAATCAAAACCTCTTCTCCAAAGTAATATATCTTTTGACTTAAATTTTGAAGTCAAGGCATTTTCAAAATATATAGGTTGGATTAATCCAGAAACTTTTATAATAAAATGTCTTTTAGCAGCTGTTACTCCTTCCTCAGCAGTCAAAAAATTCAAAGACAATACAATAGCATACAGTATCCAGATTCTCTGTGTAATTTTCATCTTTATGTGGCTTTTTTCTACTTTTTATTATTTTTATTTTTTAATTTTTGATTTTTTGAGACATGGTATCTCTATGTATCTCTGACTTTCCTGGAACTTGCTCTGTAGACAAGGCTGGCCTTGAACTCAGAGAGATCCACCTGCCTCTGCCTCTCAAGTGCTGGGATTAAGGGTATGTACCACTGTACCCAACTGCCCTATTTCTTTTTTTAAAGAACTTTCTCTATTTTTTCTCCCAAGTCAACATGCATTTTTAAATACACTGTAAACTGTTTAGGGGAATTTTTTTTGTCAGAATATGTCTTTACTATATGTCTCTATTATTTTCTGACCCCATGAGTCTTTAATCTGCTAAACGATATGGCTAGGATTAAAGGTACAGCTTTCTCAGCTGGCTCCACTCCACTTTAGCTTCTTGAGAGTCTAGCTCCATGGCAGAGGTACTGACAGGAGCCACATTTATTGCCACAACTCTGGGTAGTTTCTAGATTCATGCTACCAGCATGAAGCCTGTTGCCACTGACTGCTCATAAGCACTATTTACATGATTGGTGGCAGGGCCTCTTAAAAGATCCACCATGTGTTTTTTTTTGTTTTTTTTTTTTTGCTGCTATTGCTGAGGCAGGAAGCCTTTCTTAAAGGGACTGCACCTCTGCTTGCCACCAGCAAACAGCCTACTGGAGTAAAGACAGTTAATAAGAAGCCACACTTGACTCTCTGTTCTTGTCTGTCTAGAGTCCTTTTTTCTTTCTTTCTTTTTCTTTTTTTAATGCTTTCTCAGGGTTTATGTGGAAACTTTTGCTAAACATTTGGCCACTATTTGTAGACAGATGCGTCTGTCCTGCTTGGTCTTACAGCCATTCAGTCACAAATAAACACTCAGAAGCTTATATTAATTACAAACTGTTTGACCTATTGCTCAGGCTTACATATCTTCTCTCTCCCTTTCAAATTCTTATGATTTTTTCTTCTCACTAAGTTTTATTAGTACTGTGTATATATGGGGTCATCTACTGGAACATGTACAACCTACAAATGCTCCCCCAAAGAAAACTATTCTTCCTTCTGAAGGGACCCGTTTTTGGCACAAGATACTCCAAAACCAAGTTCTCATCACAAAGGAGACTTATTTGCCCCAGAAGAACAAAGATCATGGAATAACAAAACAAAAACAGGAGATAGAGGACAAGAAAGTTAATTAGCGCAGATAAAATGGGCTTTTGATTGCTAAACTTCCATACTTTGATAGCTGGATATTGGTGGTAATCAAGAAGAAGAAGTGTCCAAATAAGAGAAGACTTTGGTGACCTTCTAGGAATGTTATCTAATGGTTTTTATAAGGAAGAGAGAATGGGGAAAGGCAAGGATTTCTAGAGCTATGTTCATCGTTCTTTGTGCTTTGGCTGCCTAGAGTTCCTTCATTTTCCCTCACCTGGGTGGAGGGCATCTGAAACTCCTTCCTGCTCCATGCTGAGATTTGAACTTTTCTTAATTCTGTGCATGGGTACACACAGGTACTGTGAGTTGATGTATGTGACATCTATGTCATGTCCAGCAGTCAGCTTTTCACAGCTCTTCTCCCTGTTCTCTGGCTCTTCTGTTCTTTCCGTTTTCTCTTCTGAAATTGATGGAGGAAGGTCATTGGTTAATTATAATAAAGAAACTGCTTGGCCTCATAGGTTAAAACATAGGTGGGAGGAGTAAACAGAACAGAATGCTGGGAGGAAGAGGAAGTGAGCTGAGACTCGACAGCTCTGCTCTCTGGAAGAGATGCCATGCTCCCCTCTCCCGGGCAGATGTGATAGCTCTGCTCTCTGAGGCACACGCGATGAAGCTCCGACCCAGGATGGATGTAGGCTAGAATCTTCCCGGTAAGTGCACCTTGGGGTGCTTACACACATTATTAGAAATGGGCTAGTCCAGGTGCGAGAGTTAGCCGAGAAGAGGCTAGATATAATGGGCCAAGCAGTGTTTAAAAGAATATAATTTGTGTGTTGTTATTTCGGGGCATAAGCTATCCAGGCGGCCTGGGTGCTGGGGACGCAGCCCCGCCACTCCTATTACAACAGAAAAGCAAGTCCGCAGTTATTACTACAGAATGAACTATTCCCTGAACCAGTGTACGATTATGTGTGTGTCTGTGCATATGGATGTGTATGTGTGTATATGTATGTGTGTGTCTATGAATATGGGTGTGTGTATGTCTGTGCATATGTGTGTATGTGCATGTACATGTATGTGCGTGCATGCTTGTGTGTTATGTGCAATTGTGTGTGCATGTGTGTGGATGTGCATATGTGTGTATTTTGTGTATGTGTGTACATGTGTGTGGTTGTGCATGTGTGTGGGTCTGTGCATGTGTGTGTATATGCATGTATTTGTGTACATGTGTGTGGATGTGTGTGTGTCTGTGCATATGTGTGTATGTGTGGTGTGATGTGTTGGGGTGATATAGAAGTCTGATCTATAGCTCACCACTTATTACTTATTCTCAGCATTTTGATCAGTTCTGAGTCTCTGAATTAACCACTGGAACAAGAAGTTTCTCTGACCAGTGTTGAGAGCGGCATGCATCTGTGGAGACAAACATATATATTTAGAGGGGAGTCTGACAATATGAATATTGAAAACAACAGCATCAATAGGTTCTCCACTAGAGCTTATGGCTTCCATAGCCGTGACTTTTTACCATGTTTGCAGTGCTGGGCGTGAGTGCAACTAAGTGCAAGCAAATGAACTGTTGATTACCCCTAAACGGCCTCGGCACTATTGCATTACTTCTTACCTGGCAGGTCATTATTATAGCATGCAGCGTCCAGTGCCAGATAAGACCTTTGATATATTTTCTTACTCCATAGCTCGTATAGCACTTTCCAGTACTGTGAAATCTAGTCTTCAGGAAGGGCGTTTCTGGTCAGCTCTAGACTGATTTCTCGTTTGTTCTACCCTGTTTTATTATGATTTTTACTTTAGAGTTATTTCTGGCATTGGAAAAATTGTTTTCCCTTTTTCATTTTAGATACCACATCCTAGAAGCTGACTATTTATTAAAAAGTTTAAACTTCAACATTTAAAACCTCAAACAAATTTAACAATAGGTAATGAGTCAAAAAAGTAGAAATAAAATGGTTTGAATTAAATCTCAACCAGCCACTGTCAGAGGGTCTGGTCTAAGAGTTTGGCAGGAAAAATCATGTCATCTATAATTCTTCTTGAAGTGGGGTTAGATGAAGCATATTTGAAAATTAAATACAACCTGGAAACTGCTCTGAAAACTGCCAAATCTACCAAAACATAAATGTAAATAAAAGTAGAGCTGGGCTAGGTGGTACAGAGCAGTACTTCCAACACATGGGACAAAGGTAGGAGGTACGGGAGTTTAAGGTCAGCTAGACTACATATCAACTGTGTCTCAAGATGAAACAAAGCAAAATAAGATAAATCCAAGCAAAGCATTTAGGAAGGAGGGAGAGGAGACAGGCAGGGAGGGATGACAGAGATAGAAAGGATGAAAGAATATGAACGGAGACCAGCAGAATTACTCAGTAGTAAGACATTGGGGGCAACATCCTCAATGAAGTAGTCCTTAGTAGTACAGGGTTTTAAGTCATTGTCATGTATAAGCATTTGATATTTAACTGACATTGTAAACCAACTAAGTTACAGCTAGTAAATTATCATTAAAATTTTTTTTCTCTCAGAGAGAAGTTGGATCACAAAGGAAACTCTGTTGAATAATTTGTAAAAAGTAAGACCGCTTCCTCCTCACCCCACAAATCATTCCTCCACTTGAGGCATTAAGGTTTCAGGTGAGGGGCATGTACTAGGCAGAGTCAGTCATTTCAAGACAGACATGACGACATCTGTCACTTTGAAACCTTCCAAGCACACACACAAAATGGAGTCTACCAGTGTGCAAACTGCTCTCTACACCACACAAGTGTTTTCTCACTTGGTAAGTGGAGTCATTGGCCTGATTTTACTCCTCTCTAGATAGGAGCAGAGCAAAAAGTAGGCACGTCTGCAGAAAAGAAACGTTCTCATGATATTCTCTGGGAGAAGCAAGCAAACATTTCACGGAAGAAGCACTAAAGCCCAGTTTTCAGCTCAGGCACAGTATAAGGAGGATCAGACTCTTCAATCTCAGGAGCTGAGATATGGAAGGAGCCTTGTCACAGGCTCATTCTAGAGATGTTTAGCTACAGATGTTGGCAAACAGATGTTTCACAAATCGGATTTTTGATGGGATAGACTTCTAGACAGCTTCTCTTTGAGGTCTTGTAGTTTCCTGAGGCCTGAGATAAAGTTCCCCTGACAACTCCACTTTGGGAACAGGTGCTGTGATGACTTTTCCTGGTTGTCAACTTCATGACTTCTGCAATTAACTAAAATCCAAAAATGGAGGGCACACTGGTGAGGGGTTTTTCCTTTGTTTGACATAGGTAGACCCACTTTTAATCTGGAGCTTTGAGGTAGGAAGACACGCCTTTAAACTAGGCCACACCTCCTGCTGGAAGTCTATGTATGGACAAGGAAGAAGGAAGCTTTTGCTCCTTACCTGCTTGCTGTCACCTCACTAGCACGTCTATTCCTTTACTGGCATTAGGGTCTATCTCTTTAGGATTTCAGTGTCTACTGAAGAGCAGCTGAGACATCCAGCCTCGTGGACTGAGCAACTACTGGATTCTTGGGCTTTCTGTTCTTCACAGACAGCTACCATTGGATTGATTACCTGGTCTGCAGCCTACAAGTCATTCTAATCACCTACCTGTGCATGGAAAAGGATTCATTCTGTAAGTTCTGTTGCTCTACTGACCCCTATTACAGGTGCCATGGCTCCTTTTTTCTTCACTTTCCTGAGTCCTGATGTAGAAGCATTTAGATCCCTCCTGGTTTATAGTAGAATTCACATTAAAACCCTGCTCTGTTACATGTAACCCTCAAAACTATTAAAGGCTGTAGTTGTGAAGGATTGGGTATGTTTCCAAATGCTCTCTCCCATCTGAGATGCAGCAGCTGTCTCCTTAGCAACAAGCAAATTTTTATTCTCCACAAAAGTAACTTCTTGTCAAACTCATCAACATTCTATGTCTAAGGAAATACAAGTGTTAACATAGCGCTGTTCTCAGCCAGGAAGGAATTCCTAGCAGTACATTGCTTTTTATCCCTCTCCTTCTTTTTATTTATTTATTGTTCATAGCTGATCCTGATGATGTGGCATGGGAGATCCAGCCCCGAGGACACGAAAGCAGGAGAGTTGGTGCATGCATCTCCATTCCATTTATTTCCCTGTCCTTTTGTGTCTGCCTTTGCAATCTTGCCCCCAAATAAAATAAAGCAAAATTTAAGAGGAAAAGAAAAAAGAGAGAAGGAAAAACTCAATCTCATCTTGAAAACTTTAGTGTGACACACTGAGTCAGTGAGTCACACAGTAAACTCTCCTGTCGGTATATCTTTACTTGCAAGTCAAGTGTTCATTGCAGAGAATCATTGGTCTGGTTTGAGGTCTCTGGTTTCTGTTACATTATCAATGCTGGGCCTTCAATGGAACTTGGTTGTCCTGCTGTTGCCCTGTGTTGTAGAATCCTGAAAACTTAGGTCTGTAAGGTCTGTCCCTTCACGTGTTGCATCTGATCACAGATGGGGTAGATACTGTGATGAACAAACACATAACCCTAGTTCTGGCCTGGGTAATTGCAGGTTTGGTCACTGCCAACTCTCCCTTGTCCTCATCACCAGAGTGAGCTCTCCTGCATTGCCCTGGGGAGTTCAACACTTGCCTTGATGAGCAAGGGACGGGATCAGTTCTCCTGCCTTCATGTCCTCAGGGTTGGATCCCCCACTCCTACACCTTCAGGGCCAGCTCTGCTGTGTTGCCCAAGAGTGGCATAGGGGTCACTCTCTAGAGTGCTGCAGCTGATGGGGGACAGGACCAGCTCTTCCACCTGCCTCAGGTATTGGCGAACAGGGTGGAGTGGGGTGGCTCTTGCTGTCCCCCTCTCTGTCCATGCTGCCACATGGCAGATGAGTAATGAGGACAGTTCTCCCATGTTCACAACTACAAGGCTGGATCACCCACTAGACTGATTTTAATAATATGTATCATTTTACTTCCTATGTACTCCATCTTCGCTCTCTCTTAAATCCATGCCTTTCTTTAATTATTCTTACACACACAGTCCTAAATATGCAAATAAACCTGCTCAGTCTGTATAATGTTACTTGTATGCATGTTCTTCAGGGATGACTGACCATTTGGTACTACATAACCAATTGGTGTGGTCCTCTCTGGGTAAGAACTATTTCTGCTGCCCTCAATTTTCTTTACTTGCCTGTAGTTCTTTTTCTAAAGTTGAAACCTCGTGAGTTTTCCCTTTTTGTAGTAGCGTGTCTATTGGTATTGTCATGGTTCAGGTCTTGTTTAGGCAGCTATGTTGATGGAACTTTATGGGTGTACCTTTTCTGACATTTCTAGGAAACAGCAAACCTCCCATTTCTCTAGCTCTTACAATCTTTCTGTCCACTCTTCCAAAATGTTCATTATGCTTTAGGTGCAGGAAATGTGTGTAGATGTATCAGATTAGATTGGGGACCACAGGATTCATCTTTTGTCCTCTGCAATTTGATTGGTTGTGGCTTTCCATAATTGTCTCTGGAAGCTGCAGGCTACAGCCTCCATTTTGCCAAACCAGCATAAACCCCAACTACAGTCTAAATATTTATTCCTATACCCACAGATGAATGTAGCTCTCACTTTGCAAGCACTGTTCTTTAATAGGATCATTTCTCTCTTTGCAGCCTTAGAAATGTGGAACTTCTGTTGCTATTGAAACAAGTTATGCAGTTCATTTCTCCAGTACAAACCCTTTAGCTGTTGTGGTGGTTTGAATGAAAATGGCCCCCAAAGTCTCATAGGGAAGAGCATTATTGGAGGTGTGGTCTTGTTGTAGCATGTGTGGCCTTGTTGGAGGAAATGTGTCACAGGTTTTGGGCTTTGAGTGTTGCAGAAATCAAGACAGGCCCAGCAGGAATTTTCTATCTGTTGCCTATGTGTCAGAATATAGAACTCTCAGCTCTTTCTTCAGCACCATGTCTGCCTGTGTGCCGCCATGCTTCCCACCACAATGACAATGGACTAAACCTCTGAACTGAAAGCCAGCTCCAATTAAATGTTTTCCTTTATAGGAGTTGCCATGGTCTCATCACAGCATTAAAACCCTAATTAAGATAGCTATATTAATTATTTCTGAATTACCAAGGAACAGAATTCTAAAAGTATACTCTGTTCTTAGGAATAGGACTTTATTTTTGTGACTACTCTTTTATACTCACCAATATGTTGTGACATATTCCCATGGGTAGTTTTCTGTATGTGTAGTGCACACATATATTAGACTATTTCTTTATGTCTTCTTATTTTTCTGTTCATGGACTGAATTTAAAAAAGGAAGACAGTCAGGAAGAATAAAAGGAAGGGAGAAAGGGATGGAGGAAGAGAAGGAGGTAAGTTTTAGAAAAGTTAATTTTTGTAGAAAAATTTTGACCAGCATGGGGTCCTAACTGGCTAGAAGATAACAAACTAGACCTTCTCTTTTTGATCTGACAAAGATTTAACAATTTGGCCCATTGTCCCTTGGATTAAAAGTGTTTAACTCCATAATAAACACTTCTGTAGAGTTAGAGGAGGAACAGTGAATTATATCTCAAAATTTCAGTAATGTGAATTTCTAACCCTGAACTTAGTATGAAGACTGCAAACCCAGAAGCAGTTTTGGGGAGGGCCAGCAGAGCCAGCATCCAGACACAAGCCCCAACTGGGAGTGAAGGGATGGTGAAACCACCTGGATGGCTAATCTTCACTGCCACCTTGACTGGATGTAGAATCAGTGAGAAGATGGTGAAGCACACCTGTGGGGGTGTCAATGATGGCATTTCTAGATAAGATTAATTAAGAGGAGAAGGATCATCTTGCTTTTAGTTATCACTGTCCCATGGACCTAGAAAGAGTAAAAGGAGAGAAAGGAGAAACCCATTAGAGTGTAGAATTTTCCTGCCTTCTTTCTTCTCTGCTGTGATATAAAGTATCTGCTTTCTCACTCCCAATCTACATGATAACCTGAACCCTCCGTAGCCTTATCTAGAAATAAATATCTCCTTGATTTAAAGTTATTTTGTAAGATTGTATTTACTACAATGATATAAAAGCAGCAAACACACCTTCCCAGTACAAAAAGGTGAAACCTAATACAGTAACACTTGGTCTTTATCCAACCATTAGGTATGTGTGCAGCATGTCACATGCAAAGAAATGTAGGAGCCCAAGTTCTGTTTGCTAAGGAGGGATTAACAATGGGTGACAGAATCCCAGGGTTCCATTTTACTGTATTTATGTTCAATTTTCAATACATTGCAACAGGAGGACTAGGCTGCTTGTCATCCCGGCCACCTGGCTATCTTACATCCGAAATAATCACACAGAAACTGTATTCATTAGAAAACTGCCAGGCCCATTAGCTCTAACTTCTTATTAGATAATTCTTTTTTTTTCAGTTTATTTTTATTTATTTATATATTTATTTATTAAAGATTTCTGTCTCTTCCCCTCTGCCACCTCCCATCTTAATTTAATCCATTTCCATTAATTTGTGTATCGCCACGTGACTGTGGCTTACCGGCAAGATTCTAACCAGCGTCCACCTCAGGCAGGAGATCCATGGCATCTGCCACTATATCCTTCTTCCCAGCATTCAGTTCTGTTTACTCTGCTTACCTAAGTTCTGTCCTATCAACTAGGCCAAGGCAGTTTATTCATTACTCAATGAAAGCAACACACAAACAGAAGGAACTCCTACACCATTTCCCCTTTTCTGTTTAAACAAAAAGGAAGGCTTTAAATTTAACATATTAAAATTACATATAACCAAACACTTATCAAGCAAGAATTACAGTTATAATATTTATATTTATTTTATCTTTATCATAACAAAGAAAAACTATAACTATCTATTCTTCAACTCTATCAAAGACTTCAGAAGGGTATAATATTACCTATGAAAACTGGAAGTACATTATAAACAACTTCCAAAACTCTAGAATTGACAGAGACATCTCACCCGTATCCAAAGTTCCTCTGTACTGTTGGGGCATCCATCTTTAGCCTACAGGCCCATAGTATCCAGCAGACTTTTATATGAAGCAGAAAATTTTAAAGACAGTTCAGTCACTTTCTTCTGCATCCTGCAGAATGTCTCACAGACTCTTTCATGAAACAGGAACCCTGAAGGATCATCTCACCTTTAGGCAAATTCAGCAGTCATCTTTCTGCAGGTTCTTCATGTCCAGTTTATGCATCAGTCCAGGCAAGAGCAGTTTCTTGCCCAAATGGCTAACCAACTCCATAAGGAACCTTTTTGATGCCCATCTTCCTCTTGAACTAGATTGGTGCTGCCAGGAGCAGAGTGTCTCATTGTCATGAAAAGCCCTAAGTTATTAAAACATTTTAAATGCCATAGTCTGTAGTCTTTGAAAGATATGAAGAATGCCTATCTAACTGAAATGTATCTCTATATATCTAGAAAATCTAA
This sequence comes from Alexandromys fortis, assembly GCF_014885135.2. Taxonomy (NCBI): domain Eukaryota; kingdom Metazoa; phylum Chordata; class Mammalia; order Rodentia; family Cricetidae; genus Alexandromys; species Alexandromys fortis. Next base: position 8,650,025 of record NW_026067966.1, on the reverse strand, counting down.
CTAACATGACTACAAGCTTGACTATTATTAATGATTATCCATTAACAACCTATATTTCCTAATTACATATTACATTTTTAAATGAACTACATAATAACAATACCTAATTAAGAGCAGAAATATACATATAACAAGATTGACCTTAAATTTATATCAATAAAGCAAGATAAATAAACCAATACAAATTATTCATATTTATATCATATCCCCCTTTCAATGTAAAAGAATATTTGTAAACAATATTTGGCAATATGGGCATAGTTTTTTCTCTCCAAACTGCTTTGTGCATATGGGCGCACTGTTAATCAGGTCTTTCATAGTATATCCTGTGTGCTAAGTTCATGTCAGTCAGCAGGTGAGCAAATTAATTTTTGGAGGGTGTTCACAGCAATCGTTCTGGAGGCTGTGGTCTATAAAATCATATTGGTTTATAAGCAATCCACAGATTCTTATCTTCTATGAAAACAAAAGAAGAACCTCATTTCCAAAGCATCATATCTGTAGGCCCAAATTCTGAAGTCATAATACCTTTATAATATACATGCTGGTTTATCTTAACCCACACAATGAAATGACTCTCTGAACTTAACTCCTTCACAGTCAAAAAATTCCAAGAAACCCATTGTCATTGTTCTTGAGTTCTCAGTAGTCCTCATTGTTCGCTATGTTCAGCGAGTCCGGTTTTATCCCAGGCTTTTTCAGAAATCTTCAATAAATAAACAAATAAATTTAATAATAAAAACAAAAAAGATGTTAAACTCTAAAAAAAATTCCAAGAAAAAAATAATATACAGAATCCAGACTCTCTGTGAATTTTCCATTTTTATGTGGCTTATTTTTTATTCCTTTTAATCTGTCAATATTGGTACTGCCTGTCTCTTTAAAGACTTTATCTTTTTTTTAAAAAAAGCATTAAGTTTATTTTATGACTTTCTATATTCTTTTTCTTTTCTCTCCCAAGTCTACGTACATTTATACAACACTGTGACCCATTTAGAGGTCTTTTATGTCTGAATCTGTTCTATTGTGAATCTGTAATTTTTTTTATTGTCCAGGAATACTTTTGCTTTGTGCTTTTAAAATGCTAAGTGTTTATGAATCTAAGCTGCAACATTCCTAGGTCAAATACAGGTACTGCCTGTTTGCCCCACCCAGTCCAGCATGGCAGAGCTGCTTGTGCCTTTGAGTCGCTTTTGCCCATGAGCCACACGCAGTGCCCCCTTCCTGGCACAGTGAGTCCACTTGCCATCAAACAAACGATAGAACTTTACTCACAAACTCCATCCAAATGCTCTGTCTCCTGCAGGAGCCAGAGATTGCATTGGTAGCATAGCCCAGAAAGCCAGCATTTCAAAACTGTGTGGCTTTTTTTTTTTTCACTGCAGCTGAATCAGGAAAATCTCTTTTAAAGCAGCTGTGGGAAGCCGCCAGCAAACAGAAAGAAGCTGTGTTAAACTCTTTATCGTTTTTAAAGCTCTCTCAGATTTTATGTGGATTTAGTTGACCACGTGGGTGCCAAGTGATGGTTGAGAGATCGGACACTTAAGAAAGGAATCCCACACTAGCTCAAAACTAAGAAGTAGACAGGCATTTATTAAGGGGTAAAACTTACAAAGTCAGAATTCTCTGCTTGAACGATGGATGAAGATGAGATTCAAAGCAAACCGAACAGCAAAACGGGGCCTAGGGGGAAGGAGAGTGAAGGGCAGGGCCTGCTTCTGCATACGGGTAAACAGTCTATGAGGCCATGCCCCAGTAGGCAGGTAGTTACTAGCTATAAACCTTCTCACAGCAATATTTTATACTTTCTTGTAAACCAATACAAAATTATAAGTCATGTTATAAATAAAATTATTTTACATAAGTTTTTACATGTGTTTATTTTTGCATAACTTGAAACATTACATAATGCTTCTTTGCTCAGGTGAAATCTTTACTGAGTGTTCATGAATAAACATTTCATACTATATTGGTAGTGTGTTTACCAAAGGATAGTTCAGCATGGTAGAATTGCAACATGGTTAAATCAATGGGTGTGGATATTCATCTATTTTCCTATTAGTATTTAGAGAAAATGAATGACTGTAAAAATGGTAGATGACTGTATTAGTAATAAGGATTAATGTCTTTGGTCTTTTAACATTATTAAGACAAGTTGATAAGCCTTGAGTCTTATTTCGAAGAAAAAATAAACAAATTTAAAAACCATGAATTTAGAAAATAATAAAAATCTGTGGTTTTTGTCTCGTGTGTCACAGAACAAATGCCAAATAAATAAAATATGTATTGAAAAAAATTAAATTATAAAAGTAGTAGAAAATTATGAGAAAATTCTTTTATTACTTGAGTATAAAGGAGTTTTCTAACTGACCCCCAAAGCCAGAGTGTCTCAAAGAAAAAAAGTTTTATTTCGAAAAGTCTGTATTTCAGAACTCAAGACAAAATTCACAAAGGAGTTTTCTAACTGACCCCAAAGCCAGACTGTCTCAAAGAAAAAAAATTATTTTATTTAGAAAAGTCTGTATTGCAGAACTCAAGACAAAATTAGTAAAATGGATATTTGCAACTAATCTAAAAACAGCTACTCCCTGTAGCTAGTTTTACGTTTTCCATAATACTGGAAAATGGAGGAAAGTCGATGATGAAGATGCAGGTGGCCAATGGGAGGGGCTGATGTTGCCTCTTCTTTTGTGGACTATTATATTAAGGTTTTATACATTTCTTCCTCCTGCTTTTGTTTACAATGCAAAAACGTGTTCTATTGGTTTGAGTGACCTGTGGTCAGGAGGCTGAGCCAGCAACTAGCTGACAGAGAGTGTCAGGGAGGAACCAGGTGTAGCAAGAGTTCTTTTTTTTTTTTTTTTTTTTATTTGATTTTTCGAGACAGGGTTTCTCTGTAGCTTTTTTTGGTTCCTGTCCTGGAACTAGCTCTTGTAGACCAGGCTGGCCTCGAACTCACAGAGATCCGCCTGCCTCTGCCTCCCGAGTGCTGGGATTAAAGGCGTGCGCCACCACCGCCCGGCACAAGAGTTCTTAAGAGGGGGCTGAGCAGAGGTTTGGTGGGTGTTTCAGGAGATGGGAGCAAGGACAGAAGGTGAGCTACTTGTCATTCAGCCTCTCTGAGCCAGTAGAATTTCACCCAACCTTTGCATCCTGAGTTCTATAGAGGGTAGAGATCTAGATAAAGTTGCCCTTAGCAGCTTTGAGAGAGCCAGTGCGTGAGGGAACAGAATTCTTGCTAGCCTGGCAGTGGAGCTGCAGTTGTTGATTAGGGCAGCAGTTGCTTAAGGGGCGGCAACTGAACTGGGAGAAAAATAGCATTTGAACGCACTTCCTGTTTACTTAGGTAATGTTAATTCTTTCTTGGGTCTTGGATGGAATTGAAGACTAGATAGTTATAGTTGCAGTTTTTTTAATTGTGAAAAAGTAAGTTAGGTATAAAACTGGATGAGATAGGTAATGTAGTATTTTCTCTGAATTTGCTAATGTGGATGGACTGAATATTACAAATTAATTCTTACTTGATAACCGTTTCTGTTGTATATAGTTTTACTATGTTAAAGTTAAAACATTTCATTTTTATTTAGACAAAAAGGAAATGCTGTGATGCTGTGGAATATTACTTTGTGTGCTACTTTTTTTTTTTTTTTTAAGCTAAAACACCTGATGGCCAGTAGCAAGTCAGGAGAAAGGGTAGGCGGAGCTGACAGAAAGAACAAGTAGAGGAAGAACTCTAAGGAGAAAGGGCAGATGAATAATAAGAAGAAAACAGGGGTCAGCCACTCAGTTACCCACCCATCCATGGAGTATGCATAAGATATACAGAAGAACGAAAAGGAAAAATCACAGAGGCAAAAGGTAGAGGGGATAATTTAAGTTAAGAAAAGTTGACAGGAAACAACCCAAGCTAAGGACATTTATAAGTAATAATAGGTCTCTGTGTAATTTATTTGGGACCTGGGCAGTCAGTCCCCCAAAAGAGACAAAAGAGAAAAAACCCAAAAGAGTAAGGGGTAAAAAACAGCCAACAAATTTTGGTGTTCCAATGTGGGGCTAGAGTAAAAGAAAATCCAACAACACACTTTTAATTGTGAATTCATCATTTCCAAAAGATGTTCCGATCTTCTCTGGAGCCCTAGTGCAGTTGGACAGTCAGTCCTGCTGATTGCTTCGGTGACTTACGCTGAGAGTCAGAAAGGAAAACCAAACATAAGACAATGTATACTCTAATTCTCTAGTTGCTAAAGAAAAATAGTCAGTTTCAGTGGAGAAGAAACTGTCATTGCTCTAATTAAGGGCTGATTGTCCGCTAACTTCCCTTAAACCTCCGAGTCTTAGGTCTTCACCAGTTGCTGGGATCATAGGTGAAGTACAAAATAGATTATTGTAGAAGCCGCCCCACATGTAGGAGAGACTGAAAAGTTCTGTGCCAGCGGTGGGGTTTTTGATAATAAATAACACAACTTCCAAATAAAGACCAATGTGTTGGTCACATGAGTAACAGAAATCTAATTCAAGAGAGCCTTCTCTTACATACAAATACAGGTTTTTTTTTGTCTTTTACTGTACAGTAGTAAGTAGTAAATCACAAACGTTTATACGTTTGCTCTGACCGGCATGTTTGATATTTTCAGATATCACATGTAAAGATGTGACAACTGATTTAAAAGTTAAAGGGAAAAAATCCCATCAGTAAGAATGACATATCCTTCATTACAAGAAGTTCTCAAAAAATTAATGAAAGTTACAAAGCCGGGTTATTCTGAAGGCTGGACCATTCTAGTTAAATAGTGTTTGCGGAAATGTAACAACTGATACAATAGAAACATGGAAGGAATCAAAGTATTGCTTATGCTGATTTTTTTATGTTACAAATGAAAAAGTTTTACAAATATTGTCCTCCTTATGCCCTGCAATGACATAATCTTAGAGGTGAGCAAGCTGAGATCACAGAAGTGGGAATCCTGTTGCAGAGGTTGCAGACTCCCTGCACACATCTTCCTGGAACCCTCAGGTCTGTGTACACCTGCCATGGGTTTTCCATGAAGCACTTGCAATGGTTTTTCTTGCAGACTTCCTAAGTTTCAGGGAGCCACACTTACAGGAGATGGTCAGGCACTGGTGCCTTCGCCTCTCTAGAAGAATGAACATCAAGTATTTCTATTTTTTTTTTTTTTTAGAATTCTAGAGTTCTTTGCAAGATTGTCTTAGTTGCCCAAAGCAGCAACCTTATAACAGACTCTTTAGTGGCTCCTGACCCTTTAATTCACATTTCTCCACAGGTCACAGGTACTCCAGGATTGCTGTTGTTACTCCTCATTTCAGATATTTTATCCTCAGTGTTTGATTCCAGAGGAACTTAATTTAATAACCCAAGAACATACAGCCTGCTTGTATCTGAGCCAGGAATAAAATGCCCAGGTCTGTTGATTAATGATCTAGAGATTGTGGTACCATGCTTTTAGTCTTATTGCAAAGCAGGGTGGGTTTAGAGGGCCCAGGCATTATTGCTTTTTGTTTTGTTTTGTTTTTACTAGGGATGATGAGAGGTCTCAGCTGGTAGAAATGCTTGCTGTCCAAACAGGCAGACTCCTTTTCAGTCTCCAGGATCTGTAGCTGAAGGAGAGAACCAACCTAGTGTGGATGGAATTAATCAATCCTTGACAGCTGTCCTCTGATCTCCTCACGCATACCCCCATACTAAATAAACATTTCAAATGTTCCTACCAGTGATTAAAGTATCAAAAAGTGATATCTTCTTGGAATTTAATCTTTAGAAGTTACCCTATATTTTGATCTTCCTGGGCTATTTTAGATCAAAGTCCTTGTCTGTACCATTGCTACTCTTGACATTAGTCACTAATAAAGAGCCACACTGTTGCAGCTGCCATCTGTAGCTGATAAATTGCAATTTCATGCTGATGTTAATTGTATACTTTGCAGTTAGGATAATTAATAAACTCTGTTATTTAGTTTACTTTGTGTTTATTAAACAATTTTTGTCAGGCCACTTCAAAATGTGTTTCTATAGAATATTCCTGCCTACTTGTTTTGCTCTGTAATTATTTTCAGTCATGCATAATCAAAATTATATAAAATCAGAAATGTAGAGTCTTATAAAATGGCTACATTTTATACTTTACTTATTTGTGTGTGTGCACACATGAGTGCACGTGCATGGTGAGTGTGTGGCACAGCATACATGTGGATGTCAGGAGTTCTTTCCTTCCACCATGTGCGTTCAAAGTGCTCAAACTAAGATAACTGGGCTTGGCAATGTGCACCTTTACTCACTGAGTTATCACATAGGCCCTCATTTGTCCTCTTAGTGACTGTATTTTCAGATACATGGCTGGTATAGATTTTTTCTTCATTCTAAAAGCTGGTTCTTTATTTTGCTAATCACTTTCTTTGCTGTTTGAGTAGTCTTTTAATTACCTGTGGGACCAGTTGTTGATTCTTGCTGTTATTTCCTGAGTTATGGCTCTTTTCAGAGCCCCTATAGCCAGTGTCTTGAAGTGCTTTGCCTATGTTTCTAGCAGTTTTCATACTTCTGTCTTCCTTTATGGTCTTCGATCTCTTCCACATTGATAGTTTTGTACGGGGATCTTGTTTTATTCTACAAGCAGATGGCCAGTTTTCTCAGAGCCGTTTCTTGAGGTGATCTTTTTTCCAATGTAGAGTTTTGGCATTTTTGTAATCAGTCATGTGGCTGTACTTTATTCATGGGCCCACAGTTCTATTCCACTGCTCTGTGTGCTTACTTTTCTATCAATGCCATTCTGGTTTTGCTACTCTGGCTTTGTTGTATAACTTGAAATCAGGTGTGATGAGACTTCCAGTATTGTTCTTTCTTCTTAGGTTTGCTTTGGCAATTGAAAGTCATTTTGGTTTCTATGTGAAGTTTAGCATTGTTTCTTCTAGTTGTGTGGTGAATGCCATTGGAATTTTGATAGGAATCATGTTGATGATATAGTTTGCTTTTATTTTTAGCAGATTTCCTCACAAGTCTAATTGTGATGATAGAAAACATGAGCATTCTGCTAGTGTCTTTTTCAACATCTTTAGTGTTTTAAAGTTTTCATTGTCTAAGTCTCACCTTTAGGTTTATTATGAGACTTTTTGAGTTT
>NW_026067966.1:8629108-8642780 GCF_014885135.2 Alexandromys fortis | reverse complement strand
GTAAATATTAACCTGATAGAGTGGATATCTATCTATCTATTGATCTATCTATCTATCTATCTATCTATCTATCTATCTATCTATCTATCTATCTATCACCTATACTATTTTGGGCATAGGGGCGGGTTTTGTAGTCTAAGCATCTTAAGTTGGCCTCAAACTCATGATGATTCTCTTGCCTCAGCACTGTTGCGTTGGGAACACACAGGCATGAGCCCTCATATCTCATTTCCAAATTTAATTTTCTTCCTGCTACCTTGCTAAACATGTTTGTCAGAGTTAAGAATTTTCTGGTGGAATATTTGGAATCCCTTAGGTATAGGATCATGTTGTCTACACATAGGGATAGTTTGACTTCTTTCCTTCTGATTTTTATCTCTTTTGTTTTATTGCCTTGTCTAGGAATTCAAGCACAATACTAAATAAGGCTGGATATGGTGGAAAATTTGTCTTATTCCTGGCTTAAGAGAAAGCACTTTTGTGTAGTAACATGTTGGCTGTAGGTTTATAATATGCAACATTTCTTATTATTTTTAAAAGAAACTATTTTTCTTTTAAAATTACATATATATGTGTATGTCTTTGTGTGAGTATGTGTGCATGTGTATATAGGTGTCTGTAGAACTCAGGAAAGTGTACTGAATCCCTGGGCACTTTAGCTTCAGTGTAAGCTACCCTATGTGGGTGCTGGAAGCTGAAACTGGGTCCCTTAGAAAAAGAGTGTGCTTTGTGTAAACAGAAACTGCACTTTTGTTTCCTGGATGCCCAGACCCAAATCATCACACAGAAACTATATTAATTAAAACACTGTTTGGCTGATGGCTCAGGTATATTTCTAGATAGCTCTTACATCTTGAATTAATCCATTTCTATCTGTCTCTCCATATTCTGAGGATGCCTCCTTATAATTTATGTTAGCAGTCACTGCCCTGCAGTAATTAGGCACTGCTCCCTGATGCATCTGTGTTTGTTCCAACTGATTACTGAGTGGAAGTATCAGGAATATAGTAGTGGCCGAAAGAGCATTTGAGGGACAAGTTTGTGCATGGTTGATTAGGGGAAGAACTTTAACAAAGGATATTAGAATAAGATGTTGTTTATAGCCGGGCAGTATTGGCGCACACCTTTAGTTACAGCACTTGGGAGGCAGAGGCAGGCAGATCTCTGTGAGTTTGAGACCAGCCTGGTCTACAGAGTAAGTTCCAAGACAGTCTCCAGAGCTACAGAGAAACTCTGTTTCGAAAAACAAAAACAAACAAAAATGTTGTTTATATGAAATTAGTTAATGTAGGTCAACAAAAACTATCAACTTTGTGGTTACCATTTACAAAGGCTAAAACTCTACCAGTTTACACATTACAACATCTGAGTGTTAATAGACAAGAATTATGAAAGTCAAACACTTCAAGGTTTCCTCAGGGATTAAGTGAATATTGTCTCAGTATGATGCCCAAGGGACATGTCACTTACCTTTTGTCTTATTTTTACCATTCCAAAAGACTTTTGTGAATACTAAAGGAAATATTTTAAAAGAAAAAAGAGAAATAAAAGCGGGAAGGGAGCCTCTTGGGAAGAAGGTATTCATTGGGAGTCGAAGGCAGAAGAAGGGTGGTGTTAGTGAATGTGGTCCAAGGATTTTATACATAGGTATGTAACTATAAGAGAATCATTTTGAAAAACTTACAGAATGTAAGACAGTTACCTAAAAGAGAAAGCAAGAAAGAAAGGTATAACAGTGTTCTTGGAAGCAATATTAGAAAACAAAATATCTTTACAAATATCTCTAGTAGGCTTTGAAAGGAGGGGGAATTTAAATACACAATGCTTCACAAAGATGGTCATTCAAATACGAGGACATATTGAAACTGTCTTCAAGTACAAGTCCTCAAAAATTACTGCTCAACAAATGGGGGATGGAGTGGGGGAAAGTGGGAGAAGTGGGAGGAGGGTAGGGAGGGGGAACTGGGATTGGTATGTGAAAAAAAAATAAAAAAAAACTTTACTACTCAAGCACATTTTGAGGAAATGCTCCAATAGACAAAAAGTGTAGAGTGCTTTATTTTATTACATTTGTTTAATGGTGTGTTTCTGCTTGTGTGTATGTGCACTTGTCACAGTGTGTGTGTAGAAGTCAGGGGACAATTTTTGAGAGTCAATTCTCTACTTCCACCATGTGGATTTTAAAGATTGAACTCAGGCAATCAGACTTGGCAGCGAACACCATTTGCTTAACCACCTTATTAGTCCAAAATTTATGATGCACTAGAAGAAAGTTCATGATCATCTAAAGAGTGAAGACATACAAGACACACATGTGAATGGATTCACAGACTAAGTACACAATGATATGAATACTATGATTAAAAGAATGCATGTGAGTGTATAGATACCACTTTCTGTCAATACTAGGTCACATTTTGTGTGCTGGCAAAGAATTCTGTCCCCCACACAGATGCATGCTACTCCATTTTATGCAGCAGAATATTCCTATTTTTAGTATTGATAATAGGCCTATATTTAGAATATTGGCCTATTTCTAGTAGCTGTGGCCTTGGAACTCGGTTTTAGCTCTTTGTTACACCCACTGACCTCGTGCGCTCCAGGGCATTATGAAGTCAGCCATTGTCTATTCAATTATTTCTACTATAATGTTAAAGCAAGATTGAAAACGTTCACAAGAATGTACCAGTAAACTTGCCTTTGAAATTGTTGCATAGTAGTTTATGTGTCTAGGACTTTCTAATTTTGACAAGAAGCCCTAGAAATTTGGAAGGTTGTTGACTGATGTTTTGAGAAACACAATTTAGGACTTGTGAGGCAGTTTTCATTTTTGGTGTGTTCTAGAATTAGTGGTGCTTTAAGTAATTTATATTTATATAGGATAATATGGACATAGAGACTATACAGTTCAATCCTTCCTTCCTTTCTTTGTTTATTTATTTTATATTCCAACCACAGTTTTCCCTCCCTCCTTCTCTCTCAGTCCCTCACCCCACCTCCCCTCTGCCTGCCCCCTATCCATACCTCTTCTGTTTCTATTCAGAAAAGGGCGGGCCTTGCATGGTTACTAACAGAACACGGCATATCAAGCTGCATTAAGATGAATGCACTTCCCTCTGTGAAGGCTGGACAAAATGACCCAGTGTGGGGAATAGGGTCCCAAAAGCTGGTATGAGTGAGAGACAATACTCGCTTTCACTATTAGGAGTCCCACAAGAGGACCAAGCAACACAACTGTCACATATATGCTGAGGGCCTGGGTCAGTCCTATGCAGGCTCCATGGTTGTCAGTTCAGTCTCTGTGAGCTCCTATGAGTCCAGGTTAGTTGATTCAGTGGGGTTTCTTGTGGTGCCTTGACCCCACTGATTCCTAGAATCCTTCCTACCTCTCTTCCAGCGGGATTCCCTGAACTCCACCTAATGTTTGGCTGTGGGTCTGCATCAGTTTCCATCAGTTGCTGGATGAAGCCCCTCTGATGACAACTGGGCTAGGTACCAATCTTTGAGTATTGAGTATAGCAGAATATTGTTAGTTATCATTACATTGACTTTGCTTTGGTCTATCTTAGGTCTCGGAGCCATGCAACCTCTGGGCCCTGGTGCTCCAGGCAGTTTCAGGGTGCTTTCCCTCAAGTGGCATGGGTCTTTAGCTGGACCAGTCATTTGTTGGCCCCTCCCACATTCTCTGCACAACCCTTACCCCAACACAGCTGTTAGCAGGACAGGCTGTAGGTCACAGGTTATGTGACTGTGTTGGTGTCCCAGTCTCTCTACTGGAAGTCTTGTCTTGTCACAGGAAATGGACAGTTCAAGCTATGTATCACCTGTCGTTCACTGATCGTTAAGCTTGTGTGTGATTTGGAATTAACTGGGAATGTATAAGTGATGTGGGCTCCAGGGATCCAACTCCTAAAATACCTGAGTTGGGAGGTGTTAGGAATTGAGTCTGAAATGTCACCTGCAGGCTCTCTTGTGTTTGAGCACTTGTTCCCCAGAGGGTGGTGATCTGTTAGGAGATTGTATAACCTTTGGGATGGGGGTCATGGCTGGTGAGGTGAGGCAATGGAGGCTGGCCTTTGAGAGTTGTAACCTGTCTCTGCTTTCAGCCCAAGCCCTTGCTTCTCCAACCTCTAAAGATATGTACAAATATCATCATACGCTCTTGCCACCCAGTCACCATGCTTTCCCTGATAAGAAAAGTAATTAACACTGGACATGTGTCATGGGTCCTATACAATTACATTTTTATTAAATACCTCAGCTATTTTTACAAAAGCCAAGCCCAAAGTGTTGGAACATTGGCAAAGAGTCTAAAATTTTATCATAGCATTTTTCCTCCTTTTCTTAAAACGCATACTAACACACACGCACACACGCACACACACACACACACACACACACACACACACACACACACCCCACACACAGAGAGAATAGTTCTATTTCTTCTTGAGAAGAACTGTAACAAGTTATAAAAACTGAGCTTGCTCATAAAGAGAAATAATGTTTTGTAGACAACCTGGACTGTTAGTAAGTCCTGAAAGCTGATGGATTCGTAGATTCATTCTAATTTAGTTCAATAGCAATTGAAATACATCACTTTTCTAATCAAGAAATGACTCAGGTTCCTTGCCTTGTCAAGGACAAAGTAAGAAGTGGGCTAAAATCTATGGTGGCAATTTGCTGGGAAAACTGAAATTGTCACGTAGCCCTAGAAGGTCTGTTAGGCAAAGGATAGATGCAAACCTTAGAGTTGGAAAAAGCGGGTTTCACAAGAAGATCCAACCCCCCCCTGTTCTTGTTTGCACAGCCTAAAAAGTGATTATGAAACCCTGCTCCAGCTGGGAAGATAAAGCCTCGATTTAAAAAGTAACAGACTGTCTCCCCCGTGGAGCAGCGGGAAGCCTCACCAACAGACAGCCTTGGGATCTGTCTGTCTACTACAGTTATTCCTCACTACTTAAATGAAACTTGATTTTTTTAAAAAAGAAATAGTTCTTTCCTTTTAAAGTAGATTGGATGAGCTCATTACGTGTTCTTCGGTCTGCTTTTTATATGAAACTTGGTATTGGCTTTAGCCATTCCCTAAATCATATTATGTAAAATCCTGGGCTGGTTGCCTTAGAGATTCTCCCAGGAGGACTATTTAGTGGGTTCCTATGAAAACAGATGAGGAGGCTCTTCAGAATAACTGTCATGGAGGAGGGTATCTTAGCTCCATTAAAATACGGGAAGCCGCCTTGGGGTCTAAGATCACACCTACAACATCAGCCATTTATTATCGAAATAACAGCAAACAACTACAACCTTCCTGACATACGATGAGCGTTTATTGCTCACACGTCCTGTGCTTGATCTGCTTAATTCCATGGGCGTTAGCTGAGTTGTTTCGTGTATCTAAGGCTGGACTGGCTAGGTTGGTTGTTATGGTGTGAATTGTGTCCCCCTCAAATTTCACAAACTGAGGTCTAAGTTGCTAATATCTCAGACTATGGCTTTATTTGGAGATAGGGCTGTTACAGGTGTAATGACTTAAGATGTGCTTAAGGACGTGGCTAAGTGGTAAAGTACTTGGCCAGCAGTCACAAGGTCCTGACTTTTTTCTCTCATTCAATGTTTAGACCTAAATTGTTATGTTTCACTCTCTCTAACTCTCACCTATAATAACATCTATAACATCATAAAGAATAATATCCATTTTTCAGTGCCAATCCACATTTTTGAAGTGCGAGTAGTTTCTGTGTGTGTGTGTATGTGTGTGTGTGTGTGTGTATGTGTGTGTGCGCGCGCGCGTGTGGAACTAGAGATCAACCTTTCAGTGAAGAGGGTTCTGTTTCTTCAGAATGAAGGGTGGCAGTGGAGAGGCTTGGCTCAGCCAGTCATTGACACAGAGGTGACCCTCTCCAGGTACGGAGAGGAGTTCTTTCTGTGTTCGCACTTGAACTGAAATCTTTATTCTTCCTAGGTCTCAGGCTCCTGGCCTTCAGGCTGGAATCATGGCATTTGTCTTCCCATTCCTCAGCCTGCTTAGGAGACACTTTGTTCTACTTAAATATTCCAAGACACCATCCCGTTAGTTCTGTTGTCTTGGAGAATCTCAATCTGGATATTAAGCTTAATAGCAATTATCAAGAGAAGCTTTTATTACAAGCATGTGGTGGCTAGTCATGTTTAAAGTTTTCAAACTGATGTGTGACTCGGGCAATCTGAACTGGATCTAACCACAAAGTCTCTTCCTGCGGTCTGACTTTTAAGGTATGAGTTTGCGACTGACTCTTTTAATTTGTCAACAGCCCTGTAGGATAATTAATCATCACCATGTCGTTTTACAAGTTAGAAAGTTGAAGGACAGAGATATAAATGGTTTTTCTCCAGTAACACATGACCATAAACAGACAAGTCAAAATTATCTAAATTGTAAGATGCTTGCTTTGAAACACTATGCTGTAATGCCTTTCAACAAAAAGTAAATCTGGAAGCGAAAGAACTTCACAGGCTGCTTAATGGACAAAATACCACAATCACCTTGGAAAAACAAGGATTAAGACTTTTGTAAGTAATCCTTGTTTAAATGCCCCACTTGGAAAATACTCAAGTCAAATATTCTCCAACTGAACACTTGTGTGTAGAAAATGCCGTTGTCTAAGGCTGAATTCATGTGACAGACTATATAGGTTTTTACTATTTTTTTTATTGAATAGAGAAACTCAAAGATTTTAAAAATGATTTTTTTTTTGCTCAAAGGCCTATCAATAGAGGAATAATTCATGGCAGCTAGTCTTCGGAGGCTATCCTCAAAGAATTATGGCCCTTGGTGCTCATTTAGTCTTTTCCAGTCTTTTCTGTCTAAGACTGAGATGGTTATGTTACATAATGTGCATAGTGGGCTATAATCCATATTCTGTGTAATTCACTCTTTTATTGGTCACAATTTAGTATAGCTAATGTGCCTACGGTGTGTGCAACTATCACCCCTCTAATTTTAGAACACTTTCATTCTCCCCAAAGAGACCTCATGTATATTGTCATTATTCATTCTTTAGTCTTTAAATAAACATGTATAGTTTCAGCTTAATATATTGGCATTGCTCTAGCTTTGCTGCATAAAGTTTTTTGTTATATTGTGATTTTTAATTCATTGAAACCTATTTTATAATTATTTTTTGTTAATTTATCCTTTCACCTATTGTTTATTTAGAAGGACATTGTTAATTTCTACATGTGTATGATTCCTCTCCCTGCCAAGTTTCCACCTGTTACTGGAGTCTACTTTAATTTCATTGTGATTATAAATTACATTTTGTCTGATGTCAATCTTTTAAAATTTACTAAGGTGTGTTTTATAACCCAACGCATGTTCTGTTTAGGGTAAATTTCATGACACTTTTGAGAGGAATGTGTACTCAGGATTGTTTGGTGGAGTATCCTACAGGCACCTGCTGTATCTAAATGGCTTCACAGTTTGTTCAGGTGTGGTTTGTTTAAGGTTATTTTGTTTATCTGCTCTCTTTGTTATTGTATAACTGTCAATTTCTCCCCCACTCCTAAGTATTGGGCTACTTTGGTGCATTGTGGTATGTGATTAAATGCATTTCTGTTTATAATGCATAATTAATGTTTCTTTCTGAAAGATTAATCTTTTTATTGTTATAAAATGTCATTTATTGCCTAAAAGGCTGTTGGATATTAGCATGGTCATTCCAGTTCTCTTCAGATGGTAGTTTCATGGCATATGTTTTTCTAACCCTTTACTTCAAATCTGTTTGTATGCTTGCATTTAATATGTGTATCTGGAGATAGTGTATCATTTCATATACTTCACAATGGTTAATGTCTCATAAGATCTTATGACTTAGTGACACTGTAACCATCTCAGGTTACCTAAGTACAATGGATAGTATTCTAAAATGATAAAATTGCCTTCTGGCATATTCTCAGGATGTATGTTTGCTGTTTAGTGGTATATGAGTTTCTTTTAATAAGAAAATTTAAAAATTTCAAGGTCTGTGAAGAATTTTGCTGGGATTTTGATCGGCATTGCATTGAATCTGTAGATTGCTTTTGGTAAGATTGTCATTTTTACTATGTTAATTCTGCCAAGAGCATGGGAGATCTTTCCACTTTCTGGTATCCTCTTCAATTTCTTTCTTCAAAGATTTAAAGTTCTTGTATAGAAGTCTTCCACTTGTTTGGTTAGAGTTACTCCGAGATATTTTATGCTATTTGTGGCTATTGTGATGGGTGTCGTTTCTCTGATTTCTTCCTCAGCCCTTTAATCATCTGTGTACAGGAGGGCTACTGATTTTTTTTTTAGTTAATCTTGTATCCTGCTACATTGCTGATAATGTTTATGAGTCGTAGAAGTTCCTTGGTAGAATTCTTGGTCGCTTATATAAACTATCATATCATCAGCAAACAGTGAGAATTTGACTTCTTTTCCGATTTGTATCCCCTTTATCTCCTTTTGGTATCTTATTGCTTGAGCTAGGACGTCAAGAACTATGTTGAATAGATTGGAGAGAGTGGAAACCTTGTGTTGTTCTTGATTTCAGTGGACACTGGGAGTTTCTCTCCATTTAGTTTGATGTAAGAATGGCCAAGATCAAAAACACTGATGACAACTTATTCTGGAGAAGTTGTGGGGGAAAGGGAACACTTCTGTATGGCTGGTGGGAATGCAAGCTTATACAGTCCCTTTGAATGTCAGTGTGGCGATTTCTCAGAAAATTAGAAAACAACCATCCTCAAGACCCAATAATACCACTTTTGGGTATATATCCAAAGGATGCTCAATTGTGCCACAAGGATATGTGCTCAACTATGTTCATAGCAGCATTGTTTGTCATAGCCGGAACCTGGAAAGAACCTAAATGCTCCTCGACTGAAGAATGGAGAAGGAAAATGTGGTACATTTACACAATGGAGTACAACAAGCGGAAAAAAAATAACATCTTGAATTTTGCAAGAAAATGGATGGAGCTATAAAACATTATTTTGAGTGAGGTAACCCAGACACAGAAAAACAATTATCACATGTACTCACTCATAGGTGGTTTTTAAACATAAAGCAAAGAAAACCAGTCTACAAACCACAATCCCATAGAACCTGGACAACAATGAGGATCCTAAGAGAGACATACATAGATCTAATCTACATGGGAAGTAGAAAAAGACAAGATCTCCTGAGTAAATTGGGAGCATGGGGACCATGGGGGAAGGACTGAAGGAGGGAAGGGAGAGGCAGGGAGGGGAGCAGAGAAAAATGTAGAGCTCAATAAAAATCAATCAAAAAAAATCAAAGAATTGTCACCTGGGACAGGTGACGAGCTTTCAGAATATAGTCCAAAGTCTTTGGTTAAAAAAAAAATAAACATTTACTTGTTACCTCTAAGTGTTTGGAGTTTTCCCTGTGTGTACGTGTGTACCAGGTGCATACAATGCTTACAGAGGCCAGAAGAAGGTGTCAGATCCCCTGGGACTGCAGTAATAGATGGTTGTGAGTTGCCATGTGGGTACTGGGATTTAAACCTGAGTTTTCTGCAAAAACAGCAAATGCCCTTAACTACTGATGTATCTCTCCAGTTCCCCTTGATCAGGAAATTTAATTACCTTATGTATAATACTGCTGCTAATAAGTTAGGATTTTGTTTCTTTAAGTGTTTCCTAGCTTATATTTTTTGTTCCATTGTTCCACATTATTGCTTTCTTTGGTATTTGAAAAATGGTTTTTATAATGTACCAGCTTAAGCTTTTTGTTATTCATTTTACTCTATTTTTATGTCCTAGATTATTGCCATAGAAATTATAATTAGAGTCCCTTAATTTAATCTTTAAGTCTACTTAAAATAATGGCTTTTAAAAATTGGCTTAGCATAACATCAGTTTAATTACAGTAATTATAAAAATCTTTGCTCAAACTCCATTTGTCTTCTTACTTGCGTTGTTACTCTGATACCTAATACATATTGACACATAGGATCATAATGCAGTGTGTATAACTGTTATATGTAGCAGTGTTTAAACATTTTCTAAGATAATTTAATATAAGATTTTGATGTTTAGCATTTTTAAGAATAAAAATTTTAGACCAATATTGTTAGATTTAAGTACAATATTGTAAAGCAACATTATAGAATTTGTTCATTTTACAAAACCGAGAGTTATGTTTGTCACTTTATTTATTTATTAATTTTTATTTATTTTCTTATAGTGCTGAGGACTGGATCCAGAACTTTGCACGTGCTAGGCAAACACTTTCCACTGAGTGCACACCCGTTCAACAACCAAATGTTTCTCTCCTTGAAAGAAAGGCTCCTCATATTTCTACCTTCCCAGACCCAGTAATGCCCACTGCACTCTTCAATCTTGTGATTTTGTCTGTTTTGATTTTCATATATAAATGAGATCATACAGTATTTCCTTTCAGCAAATGGCTAATGCTGCTTAGCATGATGTTTGGAAACTTCATCCATATTGTCAGATATTGTAGGCTGTCCTTGATTTTAAGGCTGAGTAACAGTCAATTGCATATATAGATCACATTGCTTGTCGGGAAAATCTCTCCCACTTTTAAAGATTTTTTCCATGTCATTTTTATAGATGATAGACGTGTCTTTCATTGTTTTGAAAATGCTTCCCTCAGGCTTACAAGGTGTCTTCTGAGAGATCCACCAGGACTTTATGGGATCCTTTGTATCTGGAAAGCCTTTTCTTTTGCTTACAAGGTGTCCGCTGAGAAGTCCATCAGGAGTTTATGGAGTCCCTTTGTATCTGTAAAGCCATTTCTTTTTCTTGCTGTTTTGAAATTCTCCTGTTGTCTTTTGATAACTTGAAATAATGTCTCAGCATTAATTTCTCTGGGCTCTTATTTGGGTATGTTTGGCTTCTAACATCTGAGTATCTATTTCCTTTCTTAGATTTTTGGGCTCTCCTAAACATTACATTTTTGATTAGATTTCTGATCTCCTCTCTTTTCTTTCTGTGTGTCTCAAATAAGAACACTGACCCATTTAATTATGTACTTTAAGTTCATTGTACTTTAATCATCCTTGGAAATTTGTTTTTCTCTTAAAAATGTAATTTTTCATGCTTTATTTTCAGGATCACTTATTTTGTCTTTTGCTTACTTGGCCTTCTCTTGAAATGCTCTAGTTTTTTCGTAAGCTATGGGCTGGTTAGATTTTGTAGACTTAACACAAACCAGAGTCATGTGGAAAGAGGGAACCTCGATTAAGATAATCCCTCCATCAGAATGGCCTGTAGGCAAGTCTGTGGCCATCTTCTTGATTCCTGAATCACCCCTGAGCAGCTTGTCCTGGGTTGGATAAATCTTCAGATGAGCAAGCGAGTATGCAGTGTTCCTCTGGTCTTTGCTTCATTCTTGACTCCAGGCTCCTGCCTTGACCTCCTTTCTTAGCTTCCCTCAATAACAGACCAGAACTTAAAAGCTGAAATAACCCTTTGGTCAGCAAACGAATGCCAAATACCAAATACCAAAACGAAATACTAAAGCGAACTAACAGAAGCTTTATATTTCTTTTTTGGAAATTAATTTTATTTATTCAATTTTCTACTAATCTTCCTAAACATTCTTACAATTGCTTTGAGGCTCAGTTAGGTGGTTTGGACAGCTTTCTTTCTTCGGGACTTATTTTTCTACTTTTTCATTTTTCTTGACTCTTTATGTCATCCTGTGTCATTTGTGCAAGGCAGAAGCAAGTGGCCTCTGAAAATCTTCCTGCAACTGGATTTGTGAGATAAAATACCACCTCCTGTTATTCCAGTCTAAGATTTGCGGGACCTTTCACAACTTCATGTTGTAACAACTTGCTTTTTCTGTTCTTAGAGTTCCCAAATGGGTCAAAATATTTGGATCTTATCAGTGTGCCAAGTCAAGTGGAGCAGAGCTGGTCCTTCTGTCAGCCCTTGGAGAGCTAAGGTCTTTGATTCTTTGGTACATGGTTTATCTCTTTTTCCCTTCAGGAAGACTCTGGAAGTTTTCTTCTACTCACTCTGTGCTGTAAAGACAGCACCTGCCCATCTGATGTACTTATTGTGTGATGTTTTACTCTCTTGTTTTTTGAGCGGCCAACTACCCAGTTCCCAAATAAATTACATACATGTAGAGGCTTATTCTTAGTTATGATTTCCTGGCCTTGACTTGTTTCTGGCCAGCTTTCCTCAACTTAAATTATCCTGACTATCTTTAGCCTCTGGGCTTTTATCTTTCTCTATTTCTGTATACCTTTCTTCCGTCTCTGTGGCTTGCTATATGGTTGAGCTCTGGTCCCTGCTGCCCTCCTCTCCTCCTTCTCTCATCATCCCTTGTTCCCTTATATTTATACTCTTTGCTTTCTAGTCCTGCCCCCTATTGACCATTCAGTTCTTTATTAGGGCTGTCAGGTGTTTTAGACAGAAAAAGAATCATAGTTTCACAGTTAATCAAATTTAGCATAAACAAAAGTCACACAACTGAAAGTAATATTTTCCAATGTTTACTGATCTTGCTAGAATTCAGGTGCCTAGGATATCTTTGATCTTGTCCAAAGATAGAGTAGCAATGCAGAAATCAGTTCTTTGTGTAGTTTCTGGAACATTTGTTGCAGTGAATGTGTGGTTGAATTTTTTCTTTTTTTGGGAGGAAACTGGAAACTGTGGCTGTTGGTCCACTGCCTGTGAAGACCGACTAGTTACTCTAAGATGAAACTGATATTTTTGGTCTTCAGTGGCTGGAATCTGCCTGGTCCTGCTGCTCTCCAAGGAAGGAGCCTGACTTCTGAGTAACCCACAGAGGAGTTGGTGAATTTGGTACATGGACTGTTTCCTTTGCAGAGAAAAGCTGGGACCTAGTGGTTTTCTTTATGGTTATTACTTACTGTGAGGAGGATGGGCATTTGGTGAGAGGGTCCCATCAGGTTTGGTATGGCTGGTTCCCCCACTGGAAGCTCTCATCTATTGTTTTGTATTTTACCTGTAGGGGAACATCTGTGTTACAGTGCAGTTCCTGTGCAGGGTTGACCCCATGATTCCCTGTTGACCACAACTGTGCAGCTGTGTAACTGGTTGTGAAGCCTTGTTTGCCTCATTTTCTTATGGTCCTGCCTAATAATCAATGACATTGAATAGACCTCTGGCTAATTGTGCTCAATTGTTTCTGAAGAAGTGCTCCACCAGCCCTTTGAGGAACAGCAATTTTATATTTATCATCTTCTTATTGTTTTCCAAAGCATTGTATAAATTAGTTGAAAGTTCTGTAGCTTGTTGAGTCCTAAGGGAGTTAGCATATAAAAGTGTGAGTAAGGAGATTTGAATGGGTGAAAAACAAATAGCTTAGAAATGGTTGGTCTCTGGGCACCTGGGAGCCCCTCTAGGTTCAAGTCTCTTGCCAACCCTAAGATGGCTCCCTTAATTAAGATATATACTTCCCTGCTCCCATATACACCCTTCCTTTATCTCAACCATCCCATTTCTCCAAGTGCCCCCCCATCCTCCCCGTCTCACTTTTCTCTCCCCATCTCCTCTTACCCCCATCCCATCCCACCCCCAAGATCCCCAATTTTTTGCCTGGCAATCTTGTCTACTTCCCATATCCAGGAGGATAACTATATGTTTTTCTTTGGGTTCACCTTCTTATTTAGCTTCTTTAGGATCACAAATTATAGACTCAATGTCC
>NW_026067966.1:8514954-8627999 GCF_014885135.2 Alexandromys fortis | reverse complement strand
AGGGGGAGGAGGGGGAGGGAAATGGGAGGCTGGGAGGAGGCGGAAATTTTTTTTAATAAAAAAAATTAAAAAAAAATTGTTGGTTTCTGATTTGAACTGAAGACATTTGGAAGTAAGTTATATTTCTGGAAAGCATGAAATTTCTATAGAGATATCATTCATTTCATGGTTTTAGTCAGATTTGTGGCATATGTGCACAGTTTGTTGTTTCTTTCACTCCTTTATTGAAATGAGAAGACTAGTTCTTAGTGTGTGAATACATTAGGTCCATATGTTGTCACCGGATCCCCCCTTCCCCCCACACCTCCAGAGTCTGGAGATAGGAGTTCCACCTACGAAATTGAGTGGCATCAATGCTTGATTCAAACTTGTCCTTCTGATTCAAACAATGGGAGTAGTAATTCCTGAAGAACAGAGCTACATGTTAGTGGTCAGCACCTTAGAGAGGATTGCCATTCAAGAGAGGGCTAATCAGAGCCACAAAGACAAAAACACAAGCAACCAATCCAATACAAAACTCCCCAAACCAAGCAAACAGCCACTCCCTCAAACCCATATACTCTCTAAAGCCTGTGAAGTGGCAAGCTGGCTGTAATAAAGCAAAATCCCAGGGATTCAACTGGAATAACCATTTCTGACCAGGAATCATCACATATCTGGTATATAAAATACTATTTATGATATTTAAAAGATTGGCTAGGGGACTGGTTGGTGGTGGCACACGCCTTTAATTCTAGCACTTGGGAGGCAGAGGCAGGCGGAACTCAGTGAGTTCGAGGCCAGCCTGGTGTACAGAGTGAGTTTCAGGACAGAGAAACCGTGTCTCAAAAAACAATCAAACAAAAAAACCAAATGAACAAAAACACAAAAAATGTTGACTAGATTATTTGTCCTCCTTGTAAGTACTACTAAAACCAAAGATATTATTGTTAATGCAACATGGTTTTATTTATTTATCTATTTATTTATTTTGTTGTGGCCTTAGGCTTCCACAAAGAAGAGCTGGCTGATGTACGTCTCCCAACTCAGACCTCGTCACAGGCTTCTCTGCAGCTGCTTAGCGTTCTTCTCCTCTTTCACAAATAGGGCCCAGGTGCTCCATTTCAGAACCACCCCCATGTACCTTCTCATGCGGTGGAGACTGCTTTGAATACAGTACACCCTGATCCACCAGTCAGAGGAATTTTGAAAGTGATGAATAGCCCAATCAAAGCCAATAAAATCATATCAATGTTGACTTCTCTTGAATTTGCCTTGAAAGCACTTTCTTTCTGCTAACACAGTGCTGTAGATAGAATGTACATCTGGAGCTGTAGAGTCCTCCATGGGCGGGAAGCCAGCACACAGTGTGGTGCAGAGACTGCATTCCTACAAGAGTAGTTACTGCATAAATGCCTGGAGCCTTGCTGATTTCTGTACTACTCATTTTGTAATTCAGAACACTTAGAAAATTTAAAGGGTTGGAAATAGCTTTTTATTAGTTGTAAGCAGAAGACTCCCAACCAACATAAACACTGAGTATATCTTCAGTATATTGGCTATAGGATTTCAATGAGTGTTTTGGCCACATTTTTGGGGGGGCGGTAGGGGTCATCTGATATAGTGGAGAGTTATTGGCTGCTCCAGTGAGCTTGGCTTACTCATTGGATACTCAGCCATCTGGCTTGATTAAGGTGATTTTATTTCACACATCTTTTATTCTCCTCCAGAGACCAGAGGGTTACGTCAGTCATGTTCTCACGGCAAAGGCAGAGGTCCTAGCGTGCCGGCAAGAACTGGGAAATGCTTTGCAAGTCGCTGCTTCTAACACACCTAGTGACATCCTGTTGCTCAAAGCAGGTGGCATGGTCTGCAGACATCAGAGATCAGAAAGGCAATTCCCATATTTCCCATCCTTAGTGGGAAGGTGCCCCGTGACTGTAAAGGCAGAAAAGAATTGGAATAGTTATGTAGTCTACCACACACAACGAGACTAGGAAATAGGATTTTGTTACACCTAATGTTCTTCTAGGCACAAACAATATGACAGCTGTAAGCTTAGAACTGTGATTCTCAATCGGGGGCTTAAAAGTCACAAAACAAGAGACAGTTTTCCTGTTCAAGGACAGCCTTATCTACATAGTGAGTTTCAGGCCTGGTAGGGCTACACGATGTGATATAGACTCAAACAAAGCAAAACAGAGCAAAACAAAATAAAAAGGGGATGTAGATGTTGAACACTTGCTTAGTATATACTAGTCCCTGAGCTCAATTCCAGAGTCAGAAAACACTAACAAACCAAGTCTTAAAGCTTAATTTCCCAGAGATTTTAATTTAATGGAGTCTTGGTTCTGTTACAAAATAATCACTAGTTCTGGTTTGCATGTGTTTCCCAAAGTTCATAATACCCAGTGCAACAGTGTTGGGAGGTGGGGCCCAGTGCGAGTTGAATGCAGTGCAGAAGCCCTAGATATGGATTCATGTCCTTGTGGAGGGCGTGGGCTTCTTATGAGAGTAGACAGGGTATGAGGAGCATGTCCTTGCTAGCTCAGCATCTTTCTCATGTGTCTTCTGCTGTGAATGACACAGTATGAAGGTCCTCAACAGATCCCAGGATCGTGCTCTTGAAGTTCTGCACCAAGTGAATTCCTGCTCTATAGAAATTATCTGGTCTGAGCTATTTTAGCAACTGAAAACAGCCTCTGAGACACAAATTGACTATTGTGATTCTTTCCATTTGGCATTTTTTTTTCCAGAGGTGAAATGGGGAAAAGAACAGACCTAAAAATAGGAAAACAGCCCTTTAAAACCAATTTACAGCCAAGTTCTTATGTAGTTTTATGTGTTCAGCACTGGAGAAATTGTCGGAGGTTTTAGGGACACAGGGTTAAGCCAAGTCCTTGAGAAGACAATTGATAAGCAAATGTTTACATATCATTAATGACATAATCACAGTAATTACACCATGCATAGTGCCATCTGGCACAAGTACAGGAGACTATGCAGTTGCAAACATAGAGACTGCTTCACCTGTAAAGTCCTGATCAGCCAGGTGGAAAACTGGAAGAGCTATAAAGAAAAAGTCAAAATGGAAAAGTCAGAGGGATGGCTCTGTCTTATTCACAGATTTCTCTTCTAGAATGTTTTTGTGTCATCACTAGTTAGCCAGCCTGTCTTAAATACAGCACACTCAGCAGGAATTGATTTTAGAAACATGCAATCTGGGCTGTTAATAATGCCCCTGGTTAGGTCATGAGTTGGGATCTGGGAAATGTGTCCGAGTTAGCTACCTGGTTGATCTTAATTGACTCCAACCCTCTAGAGGGCTAGAGCACTTATATCAAAATGCTTGCCACCTGCTCTGCATTGTGCACAATTACACAATCTAAAACTGCACTGGCAACAAGAGCAGTTAGAAGTTATAATCTTTCAGTCAGAGGCAGGATTATAATTCATTCATTTTGCAAGCCTGCTATTTGGGGTTGACCTCTGTCAAGTGTGATATAGACTCTACTGGAAAAGGATGATTATCAGCAAAGTCAGATGGAACAATGAATCTCCCATGATGTCCCGTTTCATAAAATTATTTCATGAATTCTATGCAGTTATTTAGTATTCCATCAAGTCTATAACAGATTTGAATTCATAGAAATGAGTTTATTGCCATACTGATTCATTAGAGGCACTGAGGCTGACTTAGTCTCAGAGTCTTTAAGTATTTTACCTGCTGAAAGCATTTGAATCATTAATATTCAAATAGAAAGATGCTGGTATTTTCAGTTTTGTCTAGTCAATGGTTAGAAAATATATAGAACTCCACTAATAACTGGCTTACATGTTAAATTAATATTTTCCATTTTAATTCTGTTGCCTGTATGGAGCCATTCCCCATTAAAGTTTTCAATTTCATCATCAAGATTTAAATTTGGTGAATTAGATTTATGATTGCTTTGTAATTAGTTACTAGAAATTTAGAATTCTTTTTTTAATTGAAAATAGATTATTCTTATATAATACATCCCACCCACTTTTTGCACTTACTCCTATCTGCTGCCAGATGAATCCTCTCTGATGATAATTGAACAAGACACCAATCTATGAATATAGCAGAGTATCATTAAGAATAATTTCACTGAATTTTTTTTGCCATGTTTGATTCTTCCCCAGGTCTCTGGGATATCTAGTCTCTCTCTGGTTCCTGGCTATACAGGTAGTGTAGGGCCTGGGATCCCGCTCATGGTGTAGGCCTCAAGTTAAACCAAACATTGATTGGCCATTCTTACAAATTTTGTGCCATCATTGCCCCCAGCATATCTTGCAGGAAGGACAGATTGTAGGTCAAGGGTTTTGTGGATGGCTTGATGTCCTGGTTTCTCTATCCATAGCCTGCAGAATACTTTTTCATGCCAGAGACTAGAATGGAGGGGTGAAGGCTACATGCAGGCACCAGCTCGACCTCTCTATGTTCAGCGAGCTGTGTTGATGTTGCTGTCAGCAATAGGGCCTCCCTGTCAGTTTTCAGAGAGTAGCCTTCTGTCCCAGCATTAGCTTCAGTTGTGTAGGGATCTCCATGGGACCTCCTTGATCAACAACTCAACCAAATATAACCCAGTCCCACTGTTGGAAGACTTGCCTGGATAAAAAAGATGGTCAATTCAGACTGCTTCTACCATTTCTAGGAGTCCTCATTAGGGTAATCCGTGTAGATTCCAGGATGTATCCACTTTGCTAGGTGCATGCTGCCACCCAAATGTCTCCCAAATCCAGTTGTCTCTTTTTGAACTCTTCCCCCTTTCCTATGCCACATCTGATCCCTCCCTCTCCTATCCCCACCTGTCCCCAGTCTCCCTGCATAATCAGTTCTAATTTCCCTTCCCAGAGAGATACATGCTTTTCTCTATAGCCTTCCTCTTTACCTAACCTCTCTGAATCTGTGGATTGTAACTTGATTATCATTTACTTAACAGCTAATATCCACTGATAAGTGAATATATACTGTTTGGAGTTGTTGTGGGCTGTGGACCCCCAGACCCTGAATTTCTTGTAAACATCTTGTTTTCCCTCGCTCTTAGAAGCTTGCAGCTGCTCTGAGCACGAGACTCTGACGGCAGAGTGGGTTCTGATGAGGTCTGTAGCTGAAAGATCCTGAGAACTATATAAGCTGACTCTGAGCACAAATAAAGTATAAAGTTTTTGTATCAACGATGACCCATGTCTCCATATATCTGTGTGTGTGTGTGTGTGTGTGTGTGTGTGTTTTTAAGTCTCTAGCTTAGTTCTTGGCTCCCAGCACATGTACTGACCTGTAGTGGTGTGGGTGCTACAGGAGTAGAACCATAGTGAGTAGAGTGGACACTGTTTTTACAAGTGGCAGTGGGGTCAGTCAAGGCTTTCTGATATCACTGTTTTAAAACCTATATTAGAAAATGAGAAATTGAGCTGCATGATTATTTGGTTAAAAACAAAAATGACAACAAACTTTTCGGGTCAAAGAGGAAGCAAGTACCAAGGCTTTCAGGTGAGAATATTTTAGTGTGTTCTGTGAAAAGCAAGAAGACAAACAAGACTAGAAGGAAGGAGACGGAGTGAAGGTATGCCTAATGGAAGGCGTAGGTAGGTAAGTGGTATGCTCTTATACTCTGGGAGGATTTTCTTAGCTTCTGTGTTGACACTACACTGTGGAGAGTGAGTGAAAACTGGCAGATTGGTTAGGATTTTTTCAGAGTTACCTGTGAGAGGTGATGGCTGAGGCCAAGATTCCGAGTATACTTTGAACACAGAGCCAAGAAAATTGGTTCTAGGGTAAAGAAAGAGAAGGCTTGAGCTACTGGAAAAATGAAGATGCAAAAACTGGATGGTAGTGATTCATTCCTGTAATCCTAGAACTTGAGAGGCAGAGATAGGCAGATCTCAGTGAGTTCAAGGTCAGCCTGGTCTACAAAGTGAGTTCCAGGAAAAGCTTAGAGGGAGGAACTGGGGAACTTGAGTGGGATGTACAAAATGCTAATTTGACATTTAAGGGATATGTGCGTGAGAAAAATGAAGGCATACATGTGGGCACACACATACATATACACAATTATATAGTTATTTGTATTTGAGTACCAGAATAGATATCAAAAGCTAAAGAAAGATATGCCTTTGTGTTTTTATATTTTTGTTTTGTGTTTTTAGACAAGGCCTCACCGTTTAGCCCTGACTGGCATGAAGCTCAGCAGATAAGACCAGCTTTGCACTCACAGAGATCTGCCTGCTTTTGCTTCCTGGGGGTTGGGATTAAAAGCATGTGTGAATGTGCCTGGACTTAAAGACAGGTATTTGGAAACTATGAATACATATAAAGTATAGAATGAGATAAAATGGGTATGTATGTATATGGATAGAGATAGGCACCATGATTGAGATCCTGGAGCAGCTTCCAATCTGGAGGAAGTAATTGGCTACGGGGTAAGTTGAAAACCAAGAACTGATCACAATGTTTGTCCCTTAGAGGTTAGACACACACGTAGCAATGACATTTGCATCAGAAGATACAAGTAGACATGATGCTGATGGATGAGTTCAAGAGAGAACAGGTAAAGAAAAAGGAGAAAAAAGATTTGGGGATTTGTTGTTGTTGCCTCAAATAGAGCAGAGAAGTAAGCATGAATATGGTTGAAAAGGGTTATAGTTGTCAAGGAAAACTTTCATTTTTTTAAAGCTAAGGGACATTATGTAGTATATGTGTGTATTGAATGTAATACTGAAGAATAAATAAAGATGATGGAAAAATAAGAGAGCAAGTGTAGAAAGCACTAAGTATAGACTCATAAGTTGCCTTTGAGTCGATCTAGCAAAACCTTTTTGTGGCTGTATTTGCTGGATCACTTGGTTAGATTGATGTCAAACATCAAAGTCATTTTTATAAAGCAGACAGATATAATTATTCAGTCTAGTGCACAGCTTTGTGTAATCATAGTTTTGTGAATCTGGAGGAATGAAGGTGTAGCTTTCATCCATTATACTACTTCCATTTGTACTCTTTCTTAATTGCGTCTTTGGTATTTTTTTATGGGTTAGTATATTCAACTTGTCCTTTGGGTTCTTCCAGCATACTCATAGCATATTCGTTTTCTCATGGTAAGAACAAAATATCCTATACTAAGTTATACACAAGAGAGGTGTGTCTTGGCCCACTGTCTTGGCCCAAAGTCAAGTGCCTTAGCTAGTGATGCTTTTTCTGCGGGTACAGTCTGAGTTGGTGGGATCCAAGAGTGCTGATAATGAGAGACAGGTAACACTCTTATGTATATCTTCTGAGTTTTCCTTTTCATGATGCTAGCAGTATTCAACTGTGGAGATTCCACACTAGAGACTGACATCAAGTGACAATCTTTCAGGAATATATCATAAAATATAGAAATTTTAAAGTTAAATATTTCTCTGAAAGATGACACAGTATATATTGAATTCCGTACATACTGGGATACCAACTCAGCCTCAAAAGCTACAACTTACAAGCTGTTAGCAAGATGTGCTGGGGTAATGGTGGCACAGAACTTGGAGGGTCCAACCAATGGCTGGTCCATCTTGATGCCTATGCCATGAGAGGAAGCCCACTCTGGACACTGCCTGGAGGATCATGAACCAGAGGAATGACAGTCCAGATACCAGGACAGAACAAACACAAATGGCCAAAAAAAGTAGGTTGTAGCTTTTGTGGCTGGGTTGGTTATAGAGGATGGCCAGTTTAGGATTTGTATTCCCCATCACTAGGAGATTTCATTAAGATCACACTTATATATTCCAGGGAGTTTCCCCTACACTAGATTTCTACATTGCCCTTCAAGATGCCCCTCAGTTCCATTCATCTCTCCCAGTACTGTTCCCGCTGCCCCTTCCCTCCCTAGCCTGATCTCTCCCTTTCCTGCCCCCAAGAAGGAAGTTTCAACAGGTCTGTTCTGCTTACTTTTGTGGGTCCTATATAGAACCAGTACATAATGGAAAATACTTTGGTCTATTCACCATATCAATACAAGCTCTTGCAACTATTGCCTCCTGGGCTCTCATTTGTTGATCTTTAAAAATTAACTACCTGGGGATGGGAGGATTACATAATTTTTTTAAAGCTCCAGCTGAATGGAATTCTACCCACAGTTGCTGTGGTCAGAAGTGCCTACTGCTCAATTCAGGATCACAGATGACATGGGAAGATACATGGGAGGCTAAGACACACACAATTTCATCCCTTCAAAATTCTTTCCTTGATTTATTTGTGTGTGTGTGTATACATATGAGTGTGTATGTGTATGAGTGTGTTTGTGTGTAGAAATGTGTATTCATATATCACAGCACACACATGGTGGTCAGAGGACTACTTTCAGGAGTCAGATCTCTCCTCCTATGGTAGATTCTGGTGATTGAACTCAGATCCATAAACTTGTCAGCTGTTACCCCAATGGATGGAGTAGGCATTTTAACTGAGGCTCCTTCCAAATCCCTTCTAACTTCAGCTCTTCTTGGAGAACTTTTTATCTATCATTCTATCAATGATCAAATAATTTGCTGCTCTCAGAAATAGGTAGTTTATCTTCCAAGGCAATTTGTACCTAAGAAATAGTCATGTAGTCTTGAATAGTGGGTGGAGATAGGGATCGGCATAATTGATGTCCCTAGTATATCAGGAATTCTGAAATAGAAACCCAGAGATGAGAATTTGCAAACTCCAAAGCCAGAGAAACATCAAAAGCCTAGTAATGAAAGATCCATGTATAATTCCCGAATAATGAAGTATATGTAAATTAGTACCAGGAGGTTTTTTTTTTTTTTTTTTTTTTCAGTCAGTTACACTCATTGATGACAATGACTGCCATGAAATTGGCACTAACAGGTAAGGTTATAGAAATGTTGGTACCAGGGACTGGGGTATTATTGTGATAGTTCTGACCATGCATTTGTTTGAAGGAATGTGGACCTTGGGTCTGTGAACTAGAAAAGCCGTTGAACACTTTAAATGCTACTTAATGAGCAATACTAGTAAGACCATGAAAGGCAGTGGTACTAAATATGATTTGCTG
Source organism: Alexandromys fortis (assembly GCF_014885135.2). Taxonomy (NCBI): domain Eukaryota; kingdom Metazoa; phylum Chordata; class Mammalia; order Rodentia; family Cricetidae; genus Alexandromys; species Alexandromys fortis. The sequence goes on along the minus strand of NW_026067966.1, from coordinate 8,618,964 downwards.
AACTGTTGCTTAAGAGGTTTCAGAGGGGAAGAATGTTAGTATGTGGCCTAGAGACTACTCTTGTGATATTTTGATGAAGAAAGTGGGCTGCTTTTTGCCTTTATCCAGAGTCTGCCCAAGGTTAAAGTGAAGAGTTTTGGATTAAGCCCATTGGCAGAAGAAATCTTAAAACAGCCTAATATAGACTCTGTCATGTGGCTACTAGTGTTCATGCTTTTAAAGATTTATAATGAAAAGGAGCAAATTGAGCAGGGTAAATTTTAAATTGTAAATTTTGAGGACAAGAAGAGCACCAGGAAGTGAATAAACAGATAAACAAGGAGTTAAACAGATTAGAAGTGGAATACAGGGAGTGGTGATCTTGTGTCAAGATCCCACCCAGCTAAACTTCTAACTTTTGAAAAGGAAGCAATGAAAAGCTTGAGCTGGGTGTGATGGAACACACCTTTAATCCCCATACTGGGAAGGCAGAGGCTGGTGGAGTTTGAGGCCAGTGTGGTCTAGTGATCCAGTTTCATGAAAGACAAGCTTAGGCAATGATGGAAAGAAAGCTGATGAAGATGTAATTGAAGGATGGAGCCATATTCCAGCCCAGTAAGCAGCAGATCTTCCAGTTTCGACCACATGGTTCTGGCTTTAGAGTTAAGGATGGAAGAAACAGGTTATGGAATTTGCCCTTGCACCTGAAGAAAGCAGCTGAGGCCAGGCATGTTTCAGGGGTGAAGCTGTGAAGCTGAAGCCTAGTTTGCCTTGGAGACCCCATGATGTTTGAGATGCCACAGTCATGGGATGCCTGCTGAGGAGAGCTGCTAACGGAGTGGAACCAGCCCCAAGAGAAGGGTGTTCTAATCAACAAAGCTGAACAGAGTTGGAGATCTGAAGAGCATTTTGACATCAGATATGGAGGTGCAGAATTTTGTAGTTTGCTCAGCTGGTTTTTGGTCTTGCTTTGGTGCTGTATTTTCTTACTATGCCGCCTTCCCTATGTTTTGGAATGGTAATGTGCCATTATATTTTGAAAGTATGTCATCTGATTTTTGATTTTGATTTTTTGTGTGATTAAAGTTAAGAGATTGCATGAATCTCAGAAGAAACTTTGACTTTAGACTTTAAAATATGGTTCAGACTGTGAAAGACTATGTGGTCTTTGGAAATGGGGCTAAATGAACTTTGCATATGATATTGCTATTAGCTAATGGGGGCCAGGGAGTAGAATGTGGTAGTTTGAATGTAAGTGGCCCCCATAATCGCATAGGGAGCAACACTATTATGAGGTGAGGCTTTGTTGGAGTGAGTATAGCTTTGCTGGAGGAAGTGCACACTGTGGGTGGCAGACTCTTTTGAGGTTTCCTATGCTCAGAATACTGCCCAGTGTTTCGGTCAACTTCCGTTGCCTACAAGATGTAGCACTCTCAGCTCCAGTACCATATTTGCCTATACACTGCCATGCTTCCTGCCATGATGATAATGGACCGGATCTCTGAAACTGTGAGTGAGTCACCCCAATTATATATTTTTCTTTTTAAGAATTGTCATGTTCATGGTGTCTCTTCACAGCAATAGAAATTCTAACTGAGACAAAATGTTGGAAGGAAGTTTGAATTTCTGTGGTTTATGGATAATAATGTTTTGAGGCTGCTGATAATATCTATGGAGACAAAAGTGGTCCTTTTTATATAGTAAAAGTGGCCCTTTTTCAAAATTCTTTATAGTTCTTACCAGACTTTTCTGATACTTATGAACAGTATTGTAGAATTTCATGGTACTTTGTCTTATGTAGAATTCTTTATTGGATGGTTGTATGACCAACTATGGTTTTACTTCATAATTTCAGTATAAAGACAGTGTTAGTCTTTAGGATCTGTTCTGCTGGTAAGATAAAGAAGTTGTAATCTAGAGAATTCTTGATCGATAGAAATGCTAAATCAGGAAATAAGGTGCTTTTATTACTTGTGACTTCAGTAGATCGTGGAGATCCCAGCCCCAACAGACACATATATCTCACAGCTAGTGTATTTTTAGCTCTAGAACCAGCATAGAAAAGGATGATCATAAGAGCCAGAACATCAGGAAGTCTGTGAAACAGTCTTTCCCAGGTTGTCTAAATAAAACTAGCACAGTGCCAATATCAGTGAGCATGTTAACGTGGAAGAGGGAAAATGATGTAACGTTATTTCGATCAACATTTTTAAAAATAAGTGAGATGTTCATTAATAAGAATACAGGGCTGGCTAGGTATAGTGGTGCACATCTTTAGTCCCAGAACTCAGAAGGCAGAGTGGATCGCTGTGAATTTGAGTCCTGCCTGGTCTACAACGGGAGTTCAAAAACAGCCAGGGCTGATACACAGAGAAACCATCTTGAAAAAACAAAACCGAAACAAATAAAACTAAGAAACCCAATTCAGAACCCCCCAAAACAAACACAAAAAACCCATAAAATACCAAAACCAAAACCAAAATCATAAAACCAAAACCAACTGAAACAAACAAACAAAAAAACAAAATAAAATGAATATTCAGTGGGGAGGTAGTAAAGAAAAAGGAGCAAAATGTCTCTTTCCTTTTAAAATTATTTTTCTTTTAAATTTTCTTTTGGAGTGCGGCAAGAGTGAAGGTTGGACATCGAATGACTGGGAAAGGAGTAAGATTGGGGAACATAATGTGAAATTTCCAAAGAATCAATAAAAATAAGTTAATATTAACGATAATCATTAAAGAGTAGGTTTAGGGAGTTAACTCATTGAATAAAGCACTTGCTGAACAAATCACCAAAGCTCAAATGAAAAGTAGGCACAGTAGCTCCCATCTGTAATCCCCGTGTTCTATGGCAAAGTGAAGGTGGAGATAGGACAATCCTTGGAGACATACTGAGTAGTTAGCCTGGTTGCACAGTGGTGACCAACATAAGAGACTGTGGGAACCCGAAGATGTGAGCCTATTACATTGTCTGAAGGTCAGAGAGTTTGACCTTATTTATTTATTTATTTATTTGCTCTTTCAAAGTTGTTGACAATAGGTGATGCTACAAAACAAGATATCCTGACCTAGGGTGTAGTTACTTGGTGTTTCAGATATTAAGATGGCCCATAGAGATGGATCTGATTCACTCTGACCAAAGGCCAGATAATTCAAGCATATTTCTGCTCCTTCTTTTGAAATGGGAGATTTGTTGACTTAGGGAGTGGTTGCCTACAGGATACTTGGTTTAGGGTGTGTTCACTACCACAGACATCAAACGATTTTCTCAGGAATTGATGGCTTTATGTCTCAAGTACTGGAACAAGTAACTGTTCTGGTTGTCCTTTGTGTCATGTTAAAGTAGTCTTTTGCTTTCTTTCCCCCTTTTGTATTAGGATATAAAAGTGTATGAAATATTAAGCATGGGTGACCTCAGAACTCAGAATTTAGCATTCAGTATTTGCTGAGATACCTTTCCAGTACTATCCTATGTCTGTGTTCCTTCTACCTAACCTTTCTAATTCTCAAACCCCTACCCTGGAACATATGAACCCACTGAAGCTATGATTGTGGCAGAAGTCACTGCAAAAATGTGGCTTCTGACAAGAGACCCTATCTTAAACCAATGAAAGGAGAGGACTGGCACCAAGTTTGTCCTCTGACCCTCCAGACATTTCACCATGTTGTGAGCACATTTGTGCACACATACAAACACATGTGTATACACACATATACACATGTAGAAAGAGAATAAAAATCACTTTCTATAACACACTATTTTATTTAAATTTGGCTCAAGTATACTTAAACCATTACAAATGAAGAGAACAGGGAGATGGGATTTGCTCTTCTCTGGGCAGCAAAAGTAGCAGCTAGAAGGAGACTTGAAAATTCCCCCCCCCCAAAAGAAAACCTAGTGAATCCCAGAAAGGCAAAAACATTAGAAACTATAGTATTTAGCTATATAAAATATAAAGTTATGCGATACAATAAGAACAATAAAATAGCAAGTTTAAATAATTTAAATGTTTTTCCAGAAAAGGTGATCTGTTAATTTCTCAGCATACATATAGGTATGCTTCATAAAGAGCTTTCAACAATACGAACATCCGTAAGACTACTACATTTTGAAGCCTAACCCTGCCCACTGCAGCTATAGTCACTATTTTCAAAGTTCTTGGTTTATTCATGCTAGCACTTCTAGTTTAAGAGTACATGAAAACGAAGAAAAGAATATCAAGGTGTTTCATTTGATCTTCAAAACCAAGGGGTGACCTTAGCAGGGTAGATGGTAGATGTTACCATTCCTATTTAAATATGAGGAGAGGAAAGAACACCAGTGGGGTTTATTTTTATTTTATTTCTACTCACTAATTAATGGTAAGAGCTAAACTTACCCCGGACTTCTGAATTCAGATTACAATTATCTCCTACAATGATATAATGCTGGCTCAGGATGTCATGTTCATTTGCAAGTCCTCTTTCTTTCCTCCCTACTTCCTTTCCTCCCTTCTTTTTTACCTTATTTATTTCTTAATTTATTGAGCTGCTTTCTTTGCACATGTACTTGAAGTAAATGAATTAACCAAAGACATTGCTCCATAGGACACTATCTAAGGAGAGGCACACACACACACACACACACACACACACACACACACACCTTGGAATTCTTGTGATTCCAGGCATGACAGGAAGAATTAATTTTTCTCTTTTTGTTTATACTCTTTCTTCATCTTTTCTTATTCTTTTTGGAGAAATCTGAACTTGCAGAGAAGTGTAGAGTTCCTCTTTGCTCAGGGAAAGATGGGAGAAAGTACAAAACAGCAGCACTCTTCTTACAATTGTTGATTTCCCTTTGTACAGAAGTGATGTGGGGCGTGATTGATATATGCTGTGAATGTGTTTTATTGTCATTAGATAATAAAGAATCTGATTTTGGCCAAAGGCTTAACAGAGTAAAGGCTGGTTGAAAGAGATATATATTTAGAGAGTAGGCAGAGTCAGGAAGAAGCCATGTAGCCTTCTTCAGGAGACAGGTGCCGCCACTGGAACCTTGCCAGTAAGCTACAGCCACATGGTGATACACAGACTAATGGAGATGGGTTAGTTTGGGATATAAGAACTAGGTAAAAATATACTTAAGCTATTGACCAAACAGTATTGCAAATAATATAGTTTCTGTGTGATTATTTTTGAGTCAGGGTGGTCGGAAAACAAATGAACAGCCTTCCAACAACACAGAAGATTGCCTGCATCCTCATCAAGAATGAACAGAGACTCATCCTGGACTAAGTGTCAATCACTGCTAGGAAAGAAACAGCTCTCAAGGTGGAGATGGAGCACAATTTCAGGAGCCCTTTCTCTGGACTGCTCACAAGAGCTGCACTTCACAAAGAGATTTTGGACAGGGGCTATTATTATTTTGGTAGGGAGAACGTTTGACTACTCATACTATTTTGGATACATAAACAGCACTTCCCCAATAGGTCTTTGGTCTTTAGTAAAGGAACACTGAAATGCACAGGAGTTGAGCTTGCCAGGTATTCAGTCATCAGAGTGTCAGGGAGGTCCAGGCACGTCTGAGCTTTCCCAGGCACATTCTGGTTCACACTGTAATGGGGTCCCACGTGCTAGGCAAACACTGCAATCAACAGTTTAAAAAGAACAAATCAGCACTAAGTTTTCTGCATTCTGATTTCCTGCGGATACCTGGAACAGTTTCATGATCAGAGGGTTTTGTGTTTATCTCAAATAAGTATTTATTCAAGCATGACTTCAGATTGTAAATATCAGATTTAATTGTGCTGCTATTTCTTCTGTTTTCCTCCTAATTGTTAGTTTAGCAATATGGCACTTTTCTAAAATGTCATTAGTAATGTACAAGCACACAAAACTTACCAAAGTTTAATATTAACTTGGACAAACTGGCTCAGTGTTGAATTTTAGCAAGGACACAGGCTGATTCTCATCAGATGTATGTTGATTGTGGTTTTGTGACTTGAATATTATGTTTTCACATTTGTGGTGGGAACTAGAGATGCTGAGAATTGAACCTGGTTCCTCCCTCATGCTAACCACTGAGACACATCCTGAGCTCATCTTTTACTCCCCACCCACATTTCTTCAGTTTATACAACAAGTGGTAGGAAAGGCACAAGAGGAGTTCCAGATTTGGTCACAGTTGATATACGGTGCAAACAACCAAATAAGCAGATGAGCCACACCTTTGTGTGTAACTGGACCCTCTCAGGAACTCTCTGGAAGATGTTCTGTTTATATCCATTGCATGGTGTACACGCCCATCAGTCTTCCAAAGAGGCCTGAGGTTGGCCTTCAGTCTTTCCACTATACTAACTGAGGAAACTGGCCTAGAATGTATGAATTCTGGGTGAAAAAAGGCAGGATTCCAAAAGTAGAAACCAAATGGAAAGTAAGAAATAAGGGACACTGACATTTTAGAGGAACTAGCAGCACAATGTAGCCAGCGAGAGGCTGAGATGAAGTGGTACTCCGTCATGTCATAGGATCCTGAAAGGATGAGCAAATGCACAATGAAGATTTTAAAGTCTGGATGTCTATCAATCATTGTCAGGAGCATTTAGAATTACATTTTATTACTTACAGTTTTAAAGAGGGCTCTTTACAGGCAAAAGTATTTCAGAGTGGCTGCAGATGACCCAGTAATTTATGACGAGTGAGTGTGTCCTTGCGGATTACTGTGTCAAGTGCCCATTGAGTGTTGCTCATTACACTGTCCTCCTTATTACACCTGCTGACTGTGCTGTGTAACCCGTGCTCTGCCAGTGCCCTGTGATGTACCTTAGTTAACAGCCACCCTTCCCCTGATCTAACAGCTGCCCTCTCTCTTTATCCCATTAGTTCCAGAAGCATTTAATTGTTGCTTTCTCATCATAGAACAAAAAACACTTTCTTCAAATTCTTTCTCGCTTTGGTAAGTCGAATTTAATTTTATTATTTATTCTTTTATTCATTCATTTATTCAGTGTGTGTCTTAGGGTTTCTAGTGCTGTGAAGAGACACCATGACCATGGCAACTCTTATAAAGGAAGACATTTAACTGGGGCTAGTTTACAACTTCAGAGTATTAACTGGCATGTAGGCAGACATGGTGCTGGAGAAGGAGCTGAGAGTTCTATATCTTCATCTGTAGGCAGCAGGAGTCTGTGTCCACTCTGGGCATAACTTGTGCATAGGAAACCTCTAAGCCTGCCCCACAGTGACACACTTCCTCCAACAAGGCCACACCTACTCCAACAAAGCCACACCTCCTTAATTGTGTTGCTCCCTGATGGGCCATTTTCTTTCAAACCACCACATTGTGTATGGTATGTATGTGTGGGGTGTACATACCCGTGTGTGAATGCCTGTGGGTGAGTGTGTGGAGGCCAGGAGGACCGTGGGTATTTTGCTCTGTCATTTCCCACTTCATTTTAGTGAGACCGGTTTTTCTCACGAGACCTGGAGCTATGCTGGCAGCCAGCCATCATCGCAATATTCTTGTCTGTGTCCACCTACTGGACTGGGGTTACAGGCAGGGTCACATGTCCAGCTTTTTATGTAGGTTTTAGGATCAAAATGCAGATCCTTGATTGTGTTAACAGGCACTTCAACTCACTAGTCATTGTAGTTTAGGGGCAGTGAGAATGAACCACAATGGACAAGAAACCCCCGTGTAAGTTTATTGGTAGGGGTGAAAAGAGGGGTTCCCAGAGGCCTGCCTCAGAAAAGAAAGTGATGGAGAGAGAGTGAGGAATGGGCCGAGCTCATTTTTAAATGGGCCGTATGCATATATGGAGTATGCATATAGAGACATACTTAGGGCGGGCAGCACATGTGCATAGGTTACACAGTGACTAAGGACTTGGGATCCTGGGCTGACTTCAGCATTTGCCTGGATACTGACAATCATGCATGGCCGTAGGACTCTGGGGCTGCCTAGATATCTGCCAGAATACTGAAAAGGCATGTATGGCTGTAGGACCCTGGGGCTGCCTAGATATCTGCCAGAATACTGAAAAGGCATGTATGGCTGTAGGACCCTGAGGCTGCCTAGATATTTGCCAGAATACTGAAAAGGCATGTATGGCCGTAGGACCCTGAGGCTGCCTAGATATCTGCCTGAGTACTGAAAACACATGCATGGCCACAGGACCCTGGGACTGGCGAGGTGGTACTGGAAATGCTAACATCCTTCCTTTTTTCTTCGTTGTAAAAAGTGAGTTAGGGATGGCAAGAGAGGGTAGGAAATGAGGGCACTGGATTCTTGAGCTGGTTTCTGCTGATCTTGGGGTATCACATATTGGGGAACCTGAGAAAGCAGTCATACTGGCCATGTTCTGGAGTATCTGGTTGCCTCACCACTGTCCAGGCTCTGGGGAACCATCCAGCGCAGTTTGGAGCTGGCAAGATGCTGGCAGGACTGACTATAAAGTTAAGTTTAAGGAAAATTTTTTTTCTTCTTAAGTCCTGGTAATTGAGGGAGGGGTTCCCAAGACCAGGAAAAGCGAGGATGGTACTTATCTGGAGCGGATCTGACCTGTTTGGGTGAATCCAAGTCAACTCCCTGGAGCTGATAGGGATTTTTCAGAGTTTGTGGAAGTTAAGTTTTAGACCATTAACATCCCCAGTGTTTACAATCTACACTGAAATTTGTATTGTAGAAACAAGAGTGCACTCCTGCCAGAAATGATGCTGGTTGGAAGCGTTCACACTCTGTCTTCCATCTAGGAAACTGTGACAGATGTTTTCAGCACAACAAAAAGCTCCTTTTAAGTCTATAATTAGAAAACAACCAGAGGGAATTTAAAATCCTGATCTTATAGCTGTGAGTGTAAAGTGACAGTGTGGTGTTTAGTAAGTACTCTGCCTGAATTAGATTAACAGCTTATCAGAATTCTGTTGGTTAGTGTAAGTTATGGAAAGTAACACACCGAGAAAGAAGAATCTGGAATATGATTTGTTCTTTTATAGATCTCATGTCACTTTCTTTTTTTTTTTTATCACCAATTAAGCTTTCTTTATCTTCACACAAACAAACCTGAAAGCACCTGTGCCTTCCCCCTCTTCATGATCTTAGCACTCAGGAGACCCAGGTGGTTGATTGCTGAGGGCAGTCAATAGTAAGAAGTTATACTGAAATCTGTTCTGTGTGTCTCCTTTCTGAGTTTGGGGGTGTGGATATCTTTGGGATGTTATTGTTACTACCTGGGCATGTTTAATAGTCTTTATGCCTCCAGCTCTGTGGCTAGTGGTTCTTAGGCCTGTAACAACAGCTAATTAGTTTAATTAGAAATTTTGAATATGTTATTGGAGATATTTAGGGAGGAAATTGATGAAGAAGGGTGTGATTAGTAGAGACAGGAGAATATGGAGAGGGGTCAGGAAAGAAAACACATGGCATTCTCAATTTGGTAAAGTTGACTACAGCGGTGGGGTGAAGCCACATTCTTCTGGAATTGGAGACAAAGCAGTTGATTGGTGTAAGACAATTTTGTATTTTGTCAATTATGTTTTAACACTGATTGGCCAATAGCCAGGCAGGAAGTATAGGCTGGAAAACCAGACAGGAAGTAGAGGTGGGGCAATGAGAACAGGAGTATTCTGGGAAGAAAGAAGCTCCTCCCGAGTCCTGCCCAGACCACTGAAGAAGCAGGATGTGACCTGCCCTGCTGAAAAAGGAACTGAGCCATGTGGCTAACATAGATAAGAATAATGAGTTATAATAATGGGTAATAAGTTATAAGAGCTAATAGAAAGCCTGAGTTAATGAGCCAATCAGTTTATAACTTAGGGAGACCGCTGTGTGATTTTCTTTGGGGCTTACTGGCTGTGGGAACTGGGCAGGACAGAAAGCCCAACAATCAGAACCTCATGTTACAGTTGATATCAGTGTCCTCTGAAACTTAAGGGAGCAGGGCCCTGTTGGGGTTGCTGTGTATGAAGAGATATTATCTTGAGGTGGAAGAAGGGAAAGGGTTTGAGATGGGATACGTGAATCCAATGAGTGAGACCATCAAGCTTAGTTACTCTGGGGACTACAAGAATTACTTTGAAGGTGCTCTGCCATTTAGGGGAAAGGAGTGAGGGGTATTGGTTTGGAGAAGAGAGAAGGACCTGATCCCTGATGTTGACTGGGGATGGACAGGGATTGGTGCATGGTTGGGATAGGGAGTAGTCAGTAAAGTTCCATAGGAGGGAATGAAGATGATAAAGTAGGGGCTGACTAGATAATCAGGGGGAGGTAAGGGTTGGATAGGAGGTCTGTAGTTAGAAGTGGCCTCCCATACAGGAGGTCAAATGGCACAATTGAAGGAGGTTGCCTGAAAAGAGGGGTGGCTGAAAAGATCCAGAGGCAAGAGCTTTACCTAGTTAAGGTGAAGTTTCTGTGACAGGAATGCGTTTTAAGGAGCAGTTAGTTCATTCTCTTCCCTGAGGACTGAGGATGATATGAGATATGAAAATGACAAGTGCTAAAGCCACATCGTTATACAGCAATTAATCAGCCATCTTTTTCATGAGGTCAATCCGTCAGAGTCTGGGACTCTGTTTTGGAGGAATAAACAAAGGTGCAGAGCATATTGGTGTTATTGTCTATGAATAAAGCGGTGTTTCTTGCTATAAGGTTTCTTGCTGTAACTATCCCTTTTCTGTTACAAATCTGGGATTTATCTCCCACAGTTCAGCACTATTTGTGCTATGTGTGAAGACAGTCACACAGTCAGGAAACCTGCTTCCTACTACCAGGCTCTTGCTCCTCTCTCCCGTGCAAACATAGAGATCTGCCTTCCTGCAATTATCATTATTGACAGGCATTTAATCAGTGTTTAGGGTACAGGAAAAAAGCATTCCACTTAAGACATCCCCAGATATCCAAGGACATAGAATTACTACTTGCCCAAAGCTGTTAATTCATAGCTGCTCATACAGATAAAAAAATAACTATGCCTTGGTTTTACCTCACTTATAGATAAGAAAAGTGATGCCCTAAAACTAAGTTTGCATTAAAAGATTCCTAACTCCTCACCTCACCTTCACCTCAGTTTACTGATGATGTTAGTCCAGGAGATTTAATGTTTATGTCTTACTTTCAGGAAAAATAATTAACCAGCTACCCACAGCCCAGGGGAAGACAAACCTCCATGGGTGCCTCTGATAAGCATCAAGCTTAATAGCTTGCTAACATTGAGGCTTGCTAACATCTGACAAACATGCTAATTGATCAAGGGCCATAAACTTCCCTTGTCTGTTTACATAGGTTGCCTGGTTACCTATACCTACAAGGTTTTGTGGGTCTATACAGCTGGGTAAGAACAAAGAGAAAAGAAGAGGTAACAGAAACAAAGACATCCTAGAAATTATCAGAGATAGAAAAATGAGAAAGCAGCAGCAGAAAAAATATAGCAAAGAATTAAATTGGAATTGAAATTAGGATTAAGACAGAGAATTATAGATAAGAAATTATAGACAGGACAGAAGGATTAGAATACAGTTCAAGGAAGAAAGAATAATTGAGAGACATGGGTAGAAAGGATGAGTTGTGACTAGATTTCTTAATCCTTAGATTTTAGTTCCTTTTGCTTATTGTGGTGTCTTTATTTTGAACCCTGATAGGAAATCTTATGAGACTGGAACTTGAAGATTTCTGTTAGCCAAAAGATGCTGACACCTTTAGCTAGTCTTTGATGTGAATTTAGGACCACTGTCTGACTGGAGGAAGGTGGTGATTCTGAATCAAGGAATAATCTCACAGGGGAGAGGATGAAAGACTGTGTGAGCCCTTTTGTTAGTGGTGGAGAATATTTTCACCAAGCCTGAGAACATGTCCACTAGAAGCAGGAGATATTTAACTCATCTGACTATGGGCATGTGGGTAAAGCCAAGTTACCAGTCAGTCCCTGGGAGTGAGGCCTTGGCCTGGTGGGTAGAAAAAGGGGGACTGTGATATCTGGAATTAGGGTCTAACATCTGACAAATTTTATAAGAGGCAATGATAGTTCTTAAGAAAGAAGTGCAAGTCCTCAGGGAAGGGCTGGAGGTGAGCCTTGAGAAAATGAGACAGAGCCTGGCTATTAGGATGAAAGATCTGGTGTAGACAGGACAGAATTTGTCAAGAGTCAGGGGTGACTGGAGTGATGTGGGTTGTAGTGTATGGACTCCCTGAGTGAGTGAGGTGAGTCTGGGCCTCAGAGGGCTATTGCTTTAGCTGCCTCATCAGCTCGATTGTTCTCTTTAGATGGGTTGGAGCTGTCAGTCTAATGAGACTGACAGTGAGTAATTCCTATAGCTTTGAGTAGATGGGGGGGGGGGCTTTTAGCATGGCCATAATTTGACCTGAGTTAGTTATGGATCCTCCTTTTGTTTTAAGTAGTCCATGTTTTTTCCAGATGGCAGTGTGGGACAGAAGGATATGAAAAGCATATTTGGAGTCTGTGTAAACATTTAAGCATTGTCCAGTTGTGCCAATCGGAAGGCACAGGTGAGAGGGGTTAGTTCAGTCTGTTGGTTAGTAGTGTGGGTGGGCATTGCCTGTGCTTCAACTGCCCCAGCATCTGACACTATGGCGTAGCCTGCTTTTTAGGTCCTCTCATGTGAAAAGGAGCTGTCATCTGTGTAGGTGTCATCTGTGTATAGGTGACCTGAGGCAGTGTGCCTCCTGTATGTGTGTGGGATGGAGTAGTAGTTCCTCTAGGGTTTCAGTACAAGAACGATATGGGGAGTGTTTGGTTGAGGAAAGAAATCTGAGATATTGAGGACCAGGCAAGTTTGGAAAGTAAACGTAGCACCTTCTACTAGTGCCAGCTGGAGAGAAATAACCCAGGAGGGAGGTGGAGCTTATAAACATTTATAAGTTACGAGCTGGAACAGACTGTGGGAGGAAAAGATAGTGGTGGGCGACTCAAGGTTAGTTAGTTTGTTTCAGGAGTGAGAAACTCAGCAGCTGCTAACTCACATATGCAGGGTGGCCATCCCTGGGTGGTGAGGTCTAATGTTTTCGTCAGGTGTGCTACAGGTGCAAAGGAAGGTCCCAGCTGGTGGTCTAGAACCTGAAGGGCATATCTCTCTTTTTTCTGTTACATAGAGGGAAAAGGGGTGAGTTAGATCTGGGGGATGAAGGACAAAAGCCTGGAGGAGAGCCTGTTGGAGCTTCTGAAAAGGTTTAGTAATGGAATTGAGGAGGGGTTCATGTGGAGGGAGGCAAGGCTGCCTTATATAAGGGTTGAACAAGGAGGGAGAAAGAGGGGATCCAGGAACGTGAGAAGCCAGCCAGCCCTAGAAATGATAAAATTTCCTCTTTAGTAGAGGAGACTGCAAGAGACTGAATTAGGTGTTTTCTATCCAAAGTAATAGATTTTTTTTTTTGGTTGGGGTAATGGTTCATCCCAAAGAAGTGACCTGAGGAGTGGATAGTAGGACCTTGGAATGTGAGACTCTATAGCTCTGGCTGGACAAGAAATTTAGAAGAACAGTGGTGTTAGTTTGGCTAATTTGTAGAGATGGGCTGCAAAGGAGAATATCATAAAAATGGAATGAATTTGGATTTGGTGAGAGGCAAAGAGTATAGGTCAGAAGGTAGGGCCTGGCTAAATAGGTATGGGCTGTTACAGAACCCCTGGGGTAGGATAGGATAATCCAGGTGGGCTGTGTGGAGAGGTGAGTGTCAGGGTCAGTCCAGGTGAAAGCAGAGATATTTTGAGACTGAGTGTAAAGGGAGATAGAGAAGAAAGCATCCTTGAGGTCCAGGATTGAGAAATGAGAGGTCCCTGAAGTGACAGTGGGAAGGCACAAGCTGCTCAGTGATTCATCAAACACAGAGCAGGGGCCAGGGCTGAGCTTGAAGGATATAGGGTCTGAGAGACATGTGAGTTGTCCAATTACAGACAGACAGGTCTGAGAGGCCAAAAAAAAAAAAAAATTGTTGAGAAATAAGGCCTCACTCAAGGGGGGAATGGCCAGAGGTGCTTGTCAGTGAAGGGGGTCAGTTATAGCACTGAAGATGGTAGCTGGGCTTTATCCCACAGCCAAGGACCAGTGTGGCACTGGATGACCTATAGTCAGTTCCATGGGTCCAGACCAGGAGAAGGGAGACTCACTCACCAATCGCAACTGAAGTTGTGTAGAGTGGCCCAGGGGTTGAGTAGTTGGAAAGTGGACTGTTGTAGTTGGTCTGGGTCTAGGGTCCCGGCGTGCCACAGGGTGCCTGGAGTGCCTGCCACCAAATGTTGTAGTCTAGTGGTGGTGATAATGAACCTCAATATACAACAAACCCACGTGGAAGTTTATTGATGGGAGTGGAAAGTGAGGGCTTCCTGGAGGCCTGCCTTGGAAAACAAAAGCGGTGTTGGAGAGCGAGGAAAAGGCTGAGCTCGCTTTTAATGGCCCTTGGAGTTCGTGTACAGAGACGGAGGCAACAGAGACAGTCATGCAACAGATGTGCATAGGTTACGTAGTGACATAAGACGGTAGGACCCTGGGCTGACTAAGCATTTGCCTGAATACTGACAATGCATGGGTGGCTTTAGGACCCTGGGGCTGGCTTGGAATTTGCCTGAGTCCTGAAAACACATGTGTAGCCATAGGACTCTAGGGCTGGCTAAGAATTTGCCTAAGTCCTGGCAACACATAGGTAGCCATAGGACTCATGGGCTGGCTAGGCATTTGCCTGATTTCTGACAACACATAGGTAGTATTAGGACCCTGGGGCTGGCTAGATATTTGCCTGAGAACTGACAACACATGCTTGGCCTTAGGACTCTTGGGGTGTCTAAGTGGTGTTGAAAATGCTAACAGTCATCTCACTAGGCTGATAGATACAATGGAGACCATAGCAACAACAGCAAACAACAGCAATAAGCCCCTTAAATTCTTTCTAGCACAGAAAGGGAACAAGAACTTTTTCTTTTCTTTTATTAGCAGAATTTACTGTAGAACCCTTTTAGCTATGCATACTTTCTCTCCTACTTTGATTGGTATGTAAATATTTTAGAATGGGTAAATAAACCCTTTGCCAGCTGGTATCATGGGCATGTGCTTCTCAAGGACCTAAGACCTGTCTTTTGTTTGTTAGTTTTTTTTCAAACCTTCAAGTATATTTTTATATATTTGCTTCGAATAGACCCTTTTATTTTGTAGCAACAACCACACACTGAAACTTATTGTTTTGTGATGTAGTAGGCTCTGGGCAATGTGAATACAGTTGGAGACTTATCGAAACTCCACTATAAATTATTCTTGTAGAACTTTCTCTTGGTAACATAAATTTCCAGGAAACTGAGGTTCTGTGGGAATTAAACATGTAAGACAACGATTCCAAATTTTAACCACTTTCCTGCCATAGAGACATGAGAACGTTTTTTATTTCTTTGGAGAAAGCCCCTGATGACTGCAAATCCCTACCTCACTTAGGAGCTGGGGACAAGTGCTACTGTCCAGTCCTCTTTCTGGGAGATTAATTTTCTTCTGCTTTGAGAATTTATGTATAAAAAGTTATATTTGCATGACAGTGTGAAAAAAATAAGATTTCCTTCTTTCTTTTTCTTTTCGCAGTCTGTTTCCAATGTTGGTTTATCATTGATTTGTGTAATGTCTAATCTCCATAAGTTTGATTAATTTCTAGAAATTATTTTGTTATTGATTTCAAATCTTATTGTATTGTGGTTACATGAGATACATAGAATTATTTCTTTTTTTATTTAAGATTATTTTGTATTCTAGTATGTGTATCTATGTTAGAGAAGCTTGTGGGATGCTCAGTAGAATGTGTATTCCTTGGTGTTTGGAATATTCTGTACATAACTGTTAGGCCACTGTGATGTGTAATATCATTTAATTCTGATGTTTCATTTTAAGATAGACAAGAAAGTAGGGTATTGATACCACCTGCTATTATTGATTTGGGGTTTATCTGTGCCTTAAAGTCTAGTAGCATGCTTTTCATGAAATTTGAGTGCACCAGATATGTATGTATGTATGTATGTATGTATGTATGTATGTATGTATGTATGTATATATGTATGTGTTTAGGATGGTAACGTATTTTCGTTGT
This sequence comes from Alexandromys fortis, assembly GCF_014885135.2. Lineage (NCBI taxonomy): Eukaryota > Metazoa > Chordata > Mammalia > Rodentia > Cricetidae > Alexandromys > Alexandromys fortis. Next base: position 8,602,938 of record NW_026067966.1, on the reverse strand, counting down.
TTCCTTGATTAGAATAAAGTATCCCTTTCTATCTCTTCTGATTTTTTTGTATAAGTCTATTTTTATCAGATACTAAAATAGTGACACCTGCTTGGTTTCGCATCTCATTTGCTTGGGATAGTTTTTTTTTTTATCCTTTCATTTTATCCTTGAAGATAAAATATATTTCTTGTAGACAACAAAACACTCAATCTTATTTCTAAATCTATCCACTAATCTGTGATTTTTGATTGGGGATTTGAGGCCATTAATATTTAAAGGTGTGTGCTAATTACCATCATTTTGTCCCTTTTTTGCTGTTTATGGTTTTAGTTCTCTTTTGTGTTTCAATAATTATACCTTCATCATTTTCCTTTCTATATCCTCTTGCCAAAGGTATTGCTTCTAGTGTTCTCTGTGGGCTTGTTTGCTGGACATGAATTCTTTTAGCCTGTCAATACAGTGGAAAGTTTTTCTTTCTCCTCTAGTTATGGAAGATAGTTTTCCTGGGGTAATGGTATGTATTGACATTTGTGATTGTTTAAAACCCGAAGCACATTGTTCCATGTTTGCTGACTTTGAAGGTTTTCATTGAGGAATCATTCATAATTCTAATGGGTTTCCACTCATGTTTCTTGTAACTTTTCTCTATCAGGTTTCAAGACCTTTCCTTTGTTCTGTATATTTAGTGTTTTATCTACCATATGGCATGAGTAAATTCTTGTCTTGTCTGTTTGGTGTATCTGTATGAGTGTACATTCCCTTAGTCTGGGGAAATTTTCCTCTGTCATCTTGTTGAAGAGCTGATCTATGCCATTGACCAGGGGTTTGTATCTTTTCTCTATGTCTAGGATTCATAGGATTTCCCAAGTTCACTCATATTTCTTCTGTATTCTTTAAAACATTATCTTAGTTTTTGCTTGGGTCATTCTACAGGTAAGACTTTCCTGAGTTATATAATTGGTTTGTTGAGCTTTTCAAGCCCATCTTTATTTCAGGTTGAGTTTTCGTCAGTATATCTATCTCCTTGTTAATCTAACTCTTCAAGTCCTGAATATCTTTATTATTTAATTTAGCAATATATTTGTGCTTTCTTGGAGCATAAATCAAAATTTTATCAGATGTTTGCTCATATCTTATCTAAACTCCTTGAAGTCTTTGATTACATTTATACTTGTTCTTTTAAGTTCCATATCATAAGATTTATCTCACTGGAGAATGTTTCTATAGAAATAGTAGTCTTGGGTAATAATGTATATCCTATTTGCACTTAAGTGGAAAATGACCGTGGAAGTACAGGGAAGTTTGGTGGTCCCACAATCTAGAACCGCAAACACCACTGTGATGTTTCTTGGATATCAACTATTTTAGTTTTTTAAGAGTGTTTCTATGCTCCATAGAAATAGAAAAGAAAAGAAAAGGTTCTATGAGGCAGAATAGGTTTTCCAGTGCCTAGAGTGTGCTCCTTTGTACTCCAAGGTGGGTTTCTGACATAGGGTAGAATTAGAATGGTTTATATATAACCCAAGGATAAATAAACCTATTATTAACATAATAGCAGACTAATAAATTATATAAACTACCCAAGGCATGGAGAGTCAGTGCTTAAATTCTCTAACTACCTTATTGTAGTCCAAGTCGTATTGCCAGATTTCAGAGCACAGAGCAAAGAGACAGAAGGCAGAAAGGGACACAGTGGTTCTCAATCTTCCTAATGCTGCAGTCCTTTAATACTGTTCCTCATATTGTGGTGAGGTCCCTGAACATTACAATATTTTATTGTTACTTCATAATTATAGTTTTGCTACTGTTATGATCATAATATAAAAATCTGATATGCAGGACGTCTGATATGTAACTCTGAAAGGGGTTATGACCCACAGATGAGAACAGCTGTACTTTAGTGGATGAGAAAAATGTTTGTTTTAAGCATCAAAGGACAAACATTCTCCTGTGGTCGGTTTTATTCATAGTTTTATTTTAATATTTTTTCACAAATTCCCTTGAAATGTTGTTTGCTACTCAGCCTTGTTTGGATGTCAGTAATCAGGGATACATTTGAACTCATGATCCTTATATGTCAGTCCCCTGAGCACAAGCCTAAGGGTAGATGATGTACACCAAATGTTTGCTGTTTTGTCAAAAACAGTGTTAATGTTAAAATACTTAATAGGGAATATAAAAAACTCTAGATACCTCATGTTCGTATCCAAAGAAACATTTTTCATCTATCTGGAAGTTATGTAATAGAGTAGCATAATCAGCAATCAACTGTATATTTCACATAACTTGATTGCTATGTATATGTATATGTATATATATATAAATATAAATATATATATATATGAAGTTCCATGCATCTTCATGTCCTTATCAGTTATCCATTTGGCATATAATCTTGAAATATGGAAGTATTGCCTTATAAAGGTGATATCTAGAGATTCCAGATAATGTAATGGCAATGAGATTTATTTTAAAAATTCTGCTCTCTCTCTCTCTCTCTCTGTGTGTGTGTGTGTGTGTGTGTGTGTGTGTGTGTGTATGTATGTGTGTATAAAATGTGACTGTGTTTTTAGGCTACGATAGATATGTGGAGACCTGAAGACAACTTTGTGGTGTCTACTTTTATCCATCATCATATGGTGATCAAGATGAGGTCATAGCCTTGCACAACACAGACATTTCCAACAGAGATGTCTCAGTGATGCTAAATTCAGATTAGTAGAAACATTATATGCATTGATATATATTCCACATAGGTAATCTTCAAAGACCTACAAATTATGACATTTAAATGTTCTAATAATTTAGAATTCTCTTGACATGAGACATGACTGCTCTAGGCAGCACAGATATATTCCTAAGAGAATTATGGGCACCAAAGGCTCTCTATATGGAGTTTGTTTTCTTTTTGTCATAACTGGCTTATTGGGCAAAGAACTGCCCTTGCTTCAACTGCTGACAATAAACATACTGTCCAATCTGGTCAAGCAGGACACAAGGAAAAGCGACTGCTGAACCTTGCCAAGACAGAGTAGGACAGTCTTTTGAATTTTCCTGCTTCTGAAAATGGTCTGTCAGATATTCTAGGTCTACAGCCAATGTTGGTTGGCTCATTGTTGCAGAGAGACTTTGGCAAATTGTCTGGCCACCAGTTGTCTCTGTCATTTCTTGCATCTTTTGGAAGTCACTTGCTTGCACTTCCTGTTTACTCAGGTAATCTTTTGGAAGTCACTTGCTTGCGCTTCCTGTTTACTCAGGTAATATTATTTTCCTTCTCAGGTCTTTGATGGGATTGAAGACTAGATGGTTACAGTTACTATTCTGACTTAACTAAGACATATTAGGTATAAGACTCAGGCTTTTCAGGACAGGACAGCTATTGGAATAATCTCTGTAATTTGCCATCCACCTATGATTTGGACATTTAGTATGTGTTTCTTATGTGAAGTTGTTCTTGTTGGTTATAGTTCTATTTTTGTGTCTGTTATTACCCTTTCTTTCTCCTGGACAATACTTGATAATTGTTCTTATTGTATTTAGTTTTGTATTAGGTTTAGAACCTTCTTATTTAGACAAAAGTGTATTGGGTATTCATTCCACCCATGACCTTGGCCTATCTGCCCCATAGAGGTGGTGTTTCTTGTCTGCTGACATGACCTCTTAAAAGGAAAGGGGAATGGGCTTGTTCTCTTGTGTTGTGGTTTGAGATCAGACTTCTGGTTCCATTCACTTCCTGGCAGAATGGAAGACCATAGGGTCTACTTACCTTACTGTGTATCTGTGAGTGTATCCTAATAAATCCTTGATATCCCTTTAAATGTCCTCTCATGTCTACCTACACTCTCCCTCAGGATACAGGGTTCTTAAATGGGGGGGATACTTGGAGTTTCTCTAGGGGCTTGGGAATGAGGAAGCTGAGGCTGCAGAGGGCTGCGTTGATTTCAGTCCCTTCTTCCTGAGATTATTTGCTCAATTGAGAGAAGCTATCTTGGCAGACAGGCTTCCTCAACAAAACATTTCCTTTCTGTGGCTCACTAACAATGCTTTGAGCAAGGCCTGTAACCTCACAGAAATTCTTTTTTTTTTTTTCGAATATGACCAAGACACTCTGTTGATGGAGGAAGGTCATTGGTTAATTAATAAAAAATTGCTTGGCCTGATAGGTTAGAATATAGATGGGTGGAGTAAACAGAACAGAATGCTGGGAGGAAGAGGAAGTGAGCTCAGATGCCATAGCTCTGCTCTCTGAGGCAGACGCGATGAAGCTCCGGCCCAGGATGGACATAAGCTAGAATGTTCCTGGTAAGCGCACCTCATGGTGCTACACACATTAATAGAAATGGGCCAAGCAGTGTTATATGAATACAGTTTGTGTGTTGTTATTTCAGGGCATAAGCTAGCCAGGTGCCCAGGAGCTGGGGCGGCGGAATGTGGCCGCAGCTCCTCTCAACAGAATGGTGCCCATACATGGATAACTGCATCTACATAAAGCCTGAGAAAGCTTGGGAAAACAAAGTAAAGCATGTTTTCTTGGTAGCAGCAATTTCTCGGGTCTGTTCTGCTTGCCAGAAGCAAGCAAGCGCTCTCATTTAAAAGAGGCTTCTTGACTCAGCTTTAGCTGCAAAACTTTGCAGCTCATTTAAGAGGTCCTGCCATGAACACTTAAATGGTATTGATAAAAGCTGACTGCATGCTATTCAGTTTTCAGCCATAGAAGGAAAAAAGTTGTGCTGTTTTAAAATGCTGGCTTTCTGGGCCATCCTGCAAGAGCAAACGCTGACTCTTTGAGGCAGGAGGTCACCTACAGAGAGAGCATTTGAATGTTGTAGCTTGTTTGCTGGCAAGGACCTTGAAATGCCATAGAGTTCTGGCAATAAAAATGGCTACAGTGTTACCTCCGCCATGAGGTTGGAAAGCTAAGGAATGGGCTGGATCTAGCCAGCAAAGCCATGGCTTTAGTCCTACTGATATTGCTTGGTAAAAAGAGACTCATGTGGTCAGAAAAAGAGAGATATACAGTAAAGAAAGATTCAAAGTTGAAAAAAAACCTCTAAATGTTTTACAGTATGTTAAAAATATATGCAGGCTAAAAGTTAAAGTTCTTAAAGTAAAAAAAAAGGAAGAAAGAAAGTAGTTCGGTGCGGTAGTACACACCTTTAATCCCAACTCTTGGGAGGCAGAGGTAGATTGACCTCAAAGTTGAACTCTGTGACTTCAAGGTATGGTAGCACATGCCTTTAATCTCAATGCCTGGGAGGCAGAGACAGAAGGATCTCTGAGAGTTCAAGGACAGCCTGGTCTACAGAGTTATTCCAGGACAAAGATATACAGAGAATTTGTCTCAAAAAAAGGTAAAAGAAATAGAAGTTAAAATAAAGCTGCACAAAGATGGAAAATACAATGAGAATCTTGATTCTGTATGCTATTATGCTCTCTTTGAATTGTTTGAATGGTGAGGAAGGAGCAACAGATGCTAAAAGATATTTATTTATAAATGCTGATGAACTAATCCAAGATAGATATTTTGAAAACACCTTGACTTTAAAATTTGGATCTAAGGACATGATGCTTTGGAAAGGAGTTTCTTCTTTTGTTTTCACAGAAGATGAGACCCTGTGGATTGCTTCCATCCTAATATGGTATGATAGACCACGCCCTTTTGAAAGGTTGCAGTGAACACCTTCAGAAAATTACTTCACTCAACTGCTGACTGAGATGAACCTAGCACTCAGGTTATACCATAAAACCCCTAAATAACAGCGCCCCCATTCAGCAGGAAGCAGTTTGGAGAGAAATAACTGTGCCCACATTCCCAAATATTGTTTATAAATGTTCTTTTACATTTAAAGGGGGATATGATAGAGATATGAATAATTTGCATTGGTATGGATTTGACTTTATTGATACAAATTTAAGGTCAATATTGTTATATGTATATGTATTTCTGACCTTGACTAAGGTATTGTGATTGTGTAATTCATGTAAAAATGTAATGTATATAGGTTGTTAATGGATAAACATTAATAATAATCAAGCTTGTAGTCATGTTAGTTAGATTTTCTAGATGTACATAGATATATTTTAGATAGACATTCTTCATATCTTTCAAAGACTACAGAATATAGCATTTAATGTTTTAATAACTTAGGGTTTTTCATGACAATGAGACACGTCTACTCCTGGCAGCACCAATCTACTTCAAAAGGAAGATGGGCATCGAAGAGACTCTTTATCGAGTTTGATAGCCATTTGGGCAAGAAACTGCTCTTGCCTGGACTATTGCATAAACTGGACACAGAGAACCGGCAGAGAGAGAACTATTGAACTTGCCTAAAGGTGAGATGATCTTTCAGGGTTCCTGATTCATGAAAGAGTCTGCGAGACATTCTGCAGGACACAGCAGATAGTGACTGAACTGGCTTTGAAATTTCCTGCTTCATGGAAATGTCTGCTGGAAACTATGCCTGTAGGCCAAAGATGGATGCCCCGATGGTACAGAGGAACTTTGGGTGACTGTACAGGCAGCGAGATGTCTCTGTCATTTCTAGAGTTTAGAAGTTGCTTATTTCTTAATATTTAGGTAATATTTTTCTATAATATTTAGGTAATATTATATCCTACTGGAGTCTTTGATGGAGTTGAAGAATGGTTAGTTATAGTTTTCCTTAGTTATGATAAAGATAAAATAGATGTAAATATTGTAACTGTAATTCTTGCTTAATAACTGTTTTGTTATATGTAATTTTACTATGTTAAAGTTAAAGCCTTCCTTTTTTTTAAACAGCAAAAGGGGAAATGATGGAGGAAGGTCATTGGTTAATTAATAAAGAAATTACTTGGCCTGATAGGTTAGAACATAGGTGGGTGGAGTAAACAGAACAGAATGCTGGGAGGAAGAGGAAGTGAGCTCAGACGCCATAGCTCTGCTCTCTGAGGCAGACGCGATGAAGCTCCGACCCAGGATGGATGTTGACTAGAATGTTCCTGGTAAGCGCACCTCATGGTGCTACACACATTAATAGAAATGGGCCAAGCAGTATTTATATGAATACAGTTTGTGTGTTGTTATTTCGGGGCATAAGCTACCCAGGTGGCCAGGAGCCGGGGTGGCGAAATGTGACCCACAGCTCCTCTCAACACTCTGTCAAGTATGAACTCAGGAATTCTGAAAAGTTTTGAAGGACTTTATTATCTATCTATCTATCTATCTATCTATCTATCTATCTATCTATCTATCTATCTTAATATATATGCATATTAAACCCATCAATATTTGCCTTTTCAGTGATTTTAAAAAATCTTAGTAGGGCTCTTCTCAGTTTCTTGCCAGATAGCCCCAATGTATGTTCATCCTACAGGAGATCCTTGTATGAAAGTGACATCACTGCCCAGGATGTTAGTGAAGCAGCTTAGCAGACACCATTAGCTGTTGACCTCGTGTTACCCAGCAGGAACCTAGATGATAGATACCCCATTATATGCTCATAGTTGTGCTTTGTTCTGTGTTTTCCTAAAATATATGAGAAGATACACAAATAAATAGGAAGAGAACCTGCTATTCTCATTGCTTTTCCAGCTTTGTAGCTTCTCAATTATTTTAAATAGATTTAAATTTATTAGTATTCAGAGTTTGTACGACAAAAGAGACCTAGAAATCCAAATTTCTAAAGATGGTTGAAGCTAATCAAAATCAGGTCTGGCTGAGAAACTGTGGAGTAGTCCTTGATTAGGTTGTCAGTCCTGAATCCATTCCTGGTTAGAATTCTCTGTGTGTTTTTATACAATGGGACACAGGCAGTTACAAAGTCTGTATCTGAAAGTTCTCCCAGAGCATCTTCTAACCCCTTCCTGTACTAGACTTGGTGCATGTTTGGGCATCACAACAGAAGAAGGGAATTGCCACCAAGGATTCAAACGGATGCTGGCCAATCATGTTCCTTGTGTACTTCCATTTTTATCTGCAGTGTCTTAATTCCTAGTTCTGTGTCTAAAGTTTTGGGCAGAGAACTCTTTGCATATCTCTGCTGAGGTCCCCTCATGGGTGTAATGTTGAAAGGACTTTTCCAGAGTCTAATTTAATACCCAGGACTCTACTGCTATGTCTCTACTTGCCCACACTACCGTCTATCTCAGGGATCATGACACTGAAAAAAATCTTTTGTTTGAGGATCCCACAACATCAAAATGTCCCCTTTTTTATTTGTTTTTATTTACTTGGTCTGTAACTATGTGTGCTGTTTCACAAGGTAAAATGAACTTTGGTCCATACTATTTTGGTGACTGATTAAAGTCTTAAATGCCGTCTGTATTGGTTACTTTTTTCTCATCACTACATCAAAATACCTGATAGGAAGAGATTTAAGGGAAAAAAAAAAGATTTGTTGTGGCTTGTCATTCAAGCACATACATTCTATCATGGTATCATTAGTGGGAGGCCTACTGGGCACATTTCACATATAGTCAGGATGCAGAGAAAAAACGGGGAGCTAGCAGTCTCTAAAACCTTAAAACTTGCCCTCAGTGACTCATGTTCTTCAGCAAGGTTCCACTTCCTGCAGGTTCCACAAACTTTTCTAATGGACCAACACCAAGTGTTCAACAAATCTCACTGTTTTTATTATAGCTTGTTGCTTTGAGCGGCTGTTTAAATGCTTGGAAACTCAGGCTTCTATCCTAGCTCATCTGAACTCCTGTCAAGCAACTGCAGGAGGAGTGTTATATCTTAGAGACCTATATAACTTGCCTTAAATTGGGGGTCAATGGTTGAGTTTATGCCAAAGGAATATGAAAACATTATACACTTTGCCTATTGCAATAGAAGGAACACAAATACACAAAGTTGCAAAATTTCAGATTCATACCTTAAAACCTATTTTGAACTTAGAAAAAGAGATTTAAATGAGACTGAGAATTAAAAAAAAACACTTCACCACCATGTGTTGCATATGCATGTTTCTATACTTGCCAGTAATTTGTGGGTGATAATACCATTGTGGTCTTGTTGGCTTCTTAATAGAATGAACTGATACAAAGATGATATGAGAGCCAGACTGGATAAAACAGGATAACTCTTGGTAATGAGTTGTGCTTTTATGTTCACAGTACAATGCTATACAGGACCTCACGAGAGATAAGTAAATCCATGGGTTTCAATAGACTGAACTCTTGACATCAAGCATTTGGGAAACCACAGTTAAGGCTATTGAAACTAATGGCATCCAGTAGGATTAATTTTATTAGATATTAACAAATAGAGATAGGGTTTAATAAAGCTCTTAAAATTCAGATAAGGATTCACAGAGGCAAGAGTAAATTTCTGGAGCATTTGTACGTCATTAATATTGTAGAACTGATATTACCCAACAATGGAGAGAAGATTTCAGGGATGGATTTAGACAGCCCTGGCAAAAGTAATGTCCTACTCCTGAGAAAATATTGTGCTTTATTTCTTCCCACTATTGTGCCTGAAATTTGCATATTTTTAGTGCATACCAGATGCTCAGTAAAAAATTGACAATAAATGATTGTTTTAATGAATGCATACAGTATTATTTATTTTATTTTATATTATATTTATATTACATGCACAACTACTTTTCCCCTCAATATTGTACATACTAATTTATGCTATTAAAAAAATTGAAAACTACAATGACTGACATTTTAAAATACATATTTTAGGTGGCATGATATATTAGCTTATTTAATTCACTTAATTAGTTTAATAAATTGTCTTTGCTAGTTGGAGGAACAGTTTTTTGAGGGAAGGAGAGGAAACACTTTTCCTTGGGATAAGGATCCAGTTGCCTATAAGTGTGAAATGTGCTCTTGTCTAGAGGTTTTGGCACTGACCCTTACACTAGCTACCTCCTCATGCAATTTCAGTCATTCAGCTAGCAGAGCAGACACAGCACAGGGAGCCATCTGTTATTTATGCAAGAGCTGTCTGGTATTGCCTCAGTCTGCATGGGCTATTCTAACAAAATACCAGAGACTGGGTAGCTTACAAGCAATAGAAATTCACTGATAGAGCAGTTTTTTTAATACTTATTTAATGTGTGGATCTGGAAAACAAATAGATAAGTGTGGGGTCCCTCCAGTGTCAGGCAGGCAGCAGTAATCCATGATGAGGTGAGGATGAAAGCTCAGCCCAGATTGACTTCGTCAATCTTGATCAAATATCAGTTGGTTTATTGCCAGTATATTTAAACACAGTATAATCTGGAAGAAGTTTCCTGGTGTGATCCAATACCCGGGTGCTCAAGGAAGCATAATTACATTAAAACTCAACTCAGGGCACATGTTATTTTTTTTTTCAAGATAGGCTACTTGTATTAGTTTATGGGCCTAAGGAAGGATCTGACCTGGTCAAGGTCATATAGACAATGTAGAGGTCATTTGGCCTGTTTGCTACCTCTGGTCCTTGTTGTGGGACTTTGGAGGAGCCTCTGACTGTACAGGGAGTGTAAGGGTCCTTTAGATTACTAGCCATCTCTATGGACTGGCCCAACAGATCTCAGACTATTAATCACCTCCAATTCCCAGCTTTCTAGACAAACAGGTTACATACCTTTCCCTTTGAAAAGATAGTTCTGGGTACTGAACATTCCTGGTTTCCCTGGAGATCTGTGGGTACAAGGTACTTTGTGCTCCCAACAGACAATATACACATGATACTTTTTCAACTCTAATACTTCTTCATCAGTTTTGTGCCATTTTTTCTTCGTAAACATCCAAGGCTGGAAGCCATAATGCCTTTTCTGCCACTTTCAAACACAAACCCCCAGTAAGTTGGTTCTTATCTTCCATGTCTGCAAAACGTGTTTGTACAAGTGACTTAACCATCTTTTTAGGAAGAGGATAGAGAAGGAGATGCCTGGGTGAGGAGACCTTTTTGAGGAGAATCTATTCACATACCACTCCTTCTGATATGTAAATCCTGGTTGACCCAGGGAAAGCCTGTAGAACCAGGTGACTTTCATCTGTGTTAAGAGTGGAATCTTGTTATTCTGAAATGTTTCAGCTTCCTCCCATGCCTGGAATTCCTTTTGCATGGCAGTGGTTCTTGAGATGTGCATACTGGCAGCATCAATATCAACTGGAACAATTCTTTTAGAATTAACGAATTTGGGCACTTACCCTTATCAGATGTGTGTCCATTAACATGAATATGAGTTTTGAGCATCTTTAGTTTGGGATGGAGAGATATAATAAGAAGTGTCTTATGTTAAAGGGGGGAGACTCCTGAAGACTTGGAACAGAGTAAGATTTATTTTACAACTAGTTAATTTGAATTAATTTTCAATGTAAAAGAGTCAATCTAAGTTATACCTAAATATTACAGTGAATTTAAAATCATTTATTCAATTAGCTGCATGTGAAAAAATGAGATGGGGACAAATTATAGTTCCTAGGAGAGAAGATGTTATTTAGCTGTTGGAATGTTGTCCAGGAATAGACTCATATGAGGGCAATTCTAAGTGCTTGTGAGAACACTCCAAGAAAATAAGACAAGAATTTTGTGACCTCAGTTTCTTCAAAACACAGAATTGTTCCTGGAATGTGTGTTTGCGTTCCTTGCAGGTGTAGCTGATAGGAGTGAGTTTACTTCAGGTTACTCATTATTGTTTGGTGAAATTAAAGTTTTATACATTCCTCTATGGAGAAACATGTTTTTGCTATGCACAACTTGTCTCTGTGATTGTATACAGCTTGGACACAGGTTACTCATGAGACATTTCTTAACCCTCAGAGTACTGAATAAGGTTGGCTATTGCAGATGAGACTTTAGTCTACCTCACGGGTCAGTTCGATTTTCCCAGGTCCCACTGCCTCTAGAGCGGTGACAGTATGGACACCTGTGCCATTCCAAAGCAGAGAAGATCTATGAGTTAAAGGTCTCCAGAATCTCCAGATTTAGCCCAGCCCAACTGGCTCAAGTGACACCCTTTGAATATGACAATTTGTTCATCAACACTGAAGGAGTCACAACAACATTGAAGGATATGCTGTACGAAGAAAGGTAATTTTCGTGGGGACTTCAGAAGACCCACACATTCTCATACCTGACTGAGAGTGATCTTGTCATCTCCAGTTCTTTGAGGCAAAAATGAAACTGAACGGCTCCTAACTATCTTAGGGTTTCAGCTTTCCAGAAATTACTATTTTGTGTGTGTGCTTTTTTATTTTAAAGGATGGAAATGCTCAGAAAAGTACCATATTCCTGGCAATTATTGTTATAGTGAAGACTAATGAATGGCATCCTGAACATCATCAAAAGCTTTGCTCTCTTCTGTATGAAGTGCGTAAGAAGCACTCAAAAATCTAATTCTAGGGCAGATCGTGATTCTATGTCTAACTCCCCCATGAAGTTGGTAGGAATGATTCCGAGTCTCTGGACCACGCTGTGAGGAGCAGGATAGGAAGAATGAGACTCTTATGATTCTTCTTTGCTCTCATTAAAGAATAGAGTGAAACCATAGCTTGTTCCTGTGACTATCAAACTCTGTTATCTGCTTGTCACAGTTTCTCTGAAAAAAGGACTTCCCAACAATGTAATTTTGGCTTCCCTGACCTCCGGCTTCCTGATATGCAGGATCACTTCTAATAAATCTTTGCCTGGAGCCAAAAATGAAGTAGGCTTGTCTGACTTGCACTAGACTCAAAATCAGAAATCAGTTTTGATTAATAATAAATTCATTAAGCTTCAAATTTAACTTGCAGAAACACACAACTTAGCTTTTTATTCTGTGATTCTGTGTCAGAAGGCCTCTGCTAGTCAAAACAGTGGGAACTCAATAACGATGCCATCAAGCCAGTCTATACAAGAAAGCAGAGTTATCTCTAAAGAGCTAGGAAATTTTGCCATAAAGTTTAGATATAATTCAACCATGTCTGCCAGACTAGAAGTCCTAATTGACAATTAAGATCTATTGCTGGCACATATTAGGTACTGAGAATTAGAGATAAGGGACTTTTTAAAATTGAATATTTTTATTAATTCTATGAGAATTTCAAACATTCCTACCTATATTTTGATCATATTTACCTCAACTCCTCCACCTAACTCCTCCCAGTGCCCTTTCCATTTCTCCCAGTTTCATATGCTCTTCTATTTTAAAAAACCCATTGACTCAAATTTGTGTTGCCCATAAAGTCGAGCATGAGACTCTCCATTGCAGTATGACCCTTCTATGACGGACCACACCCTTAAGGAAATTGACTCTTCTGCCCTAGCAATTACATACTGGCAGTAGATCCTCAGTTAGGGGTGTGTGGGCTCATGAATCCCTTCCCATCCATGCAGGGTATTGGCTAGTTTGATCTTCTGCAGGTAATCACAGCTGCTGTGAGTTCATGGATGCACCAGTCCTGCTTTGTCCAGAAAATTGTGTTTCACTCTGGTCTCTCCAGTCTGTCTGCTGCCTCTTTCTCAATGTTCCCTGAGCCTCAGTGTGTAGGGTCCGTGATCTAGATGTTCCCTGTGAGCTCTACACAGACCTCTACCCTCTGCCCGCTGATCAGCTGTGAGTCTCTGCATTAACTGCATTCCACTGCACAAAGAAACTTCTCTGATGTGGTCTGAGAGCGGCACTAATCTATAGCTACCCCCCCCCCACGCGCACGTACGCACATGTTAGAGGGCAATTTGATATTGTAATAGTAGTGAGTTCACAAGTTAACTCCTAAGCCTCAGGGCCTACCAGCCATGGGTTCCTGAAAGACTGACAGGACCAGGAAATTTGTTTCTTCTTGTGGAATGATGGAATGGGTTTTAAATCCAATCAGAAAGAGGTTGGTTGACCCCATAGCATCTGTGCCATAGTTACAGTTACAGAACCGTTTATGTATCCTGCCATGTCAGCCATTATTCTAGTTCACAAGGAAGAACTCCTAAAATCTGTATAGATAAAAGTTTTTGAATGCTGGTGAGTCTTTTATTTACCCTTTGGTGATTGTGACACCCATACAGAATTTTCTCTTTCAAATTGTGCTTAAACTCGCACTGCTAATATAAAACGGATAAGCCTGAAATTACACAAAAATCATTTAGCTTCCTTTTTATTATTTAATTTTTTAATATATGGTATAATATACACATTTGTCAAGCATAAAGGTAAACTTTATTATGATTTAAAAATCCCATTTTGTGATATTTATTCAATTAAAATTTCTGATGATCCCATCACCATTTGGACAATGGCAGCATTGTTGCGGGAGCTCCTTCCGCTCCTTCAGCCAATAGCTGCTGAGATACCAACCCATTGGGGCGTGGTCTCCCTCTCTTTAAAAAAGCAGCAACTGCCCTCCACGCTCTCTCTCTGGCTTCCCGCTCCTCTTCCGGTGACTAGGCTCCCTTCCTGATTGCACAGAGGGCTGTTGTCTGGGATGGTGATCTGTAAGTTTTTCCCCCTTAAATAAATAACCATTCTGTTAATCATAATTCCAAACTGGTGTGGGATTGTTTGTGACTTACACCTTTACAGCATCTTGGGTAGCACAATCATTTTTCCCTTTTTATTTTTTCTACTCTTGTATAGCACAATGACCAGGCAAGATTCCTGCCCTCTGGGATGAATGACTTTCATGTGTGCAGTACCTGTGTCTGAAATGAGATTTCACACCCATGATTAAGCTTCAGTAGGTGCTTAGGGTGAAATGAATTTGGTTTTAATTTATTAGGGGAAAAAAAAAGAGCATCTTCCTTTCTTTCTCAGATGAAAACTGTTACAGAAAGGAATGTTTTAGAAGGAAGTGGAGTGCCCCACTGGCTGTGAGGAAAGAAACAGACCAACACAACAGGAAGATTGTGTGTGGAAAGCATGAGGGTCTTGGGCCCCACATTCAGTGTCCTGAGTCCAAAGTCATACCAACACAACAGGAAGATTGTGTGTGGAAAGCATGAGGGTCTTGGGCCCCACATTCAGTGTCCTGAGTCCAAAGTCATACCAACAGTTTAAGAAATGGAGTGGCGAATCCTTTATTCTCTTGAGATGTATTTGTGTAACCTGTTCAGGTTTATTTTTCCCATAACCTGAAAGCTAGTCCCTCATAATACAGCTGGCAGAAAGGGGTGTTTTGATGTGCCTGCTTGCATTTGCAGCTAATAGTCATGGTTTGTCGAGGCGACCTTCACACTGACAGACATTGCAATTTAGCCTTTCTTAGTTTCTTTTTGAGCCCCCCTTTCCCTTTAAAGCAACCTACCAGGTTTGTACAGATGAGAGTGATTTCTGTTTCTCCTGCAATAGCCCATTTGTGATTAAAATATATCTTAATCACACACACTAGTTGTGTAAGGCTTTGGCTTGCCACTGCCATCACCTGATAGAATAGAGTTATAAATTAATGGTCTGGATTCTCATACATATCATTATGTTTTCAGAAAAGCTTGATCTCAACTTTGCATCTCAAAGAAAATGTATTAAAGCAGCCAGTAAAATGCTTCTCACTATTCGTTAGGTACAGAAGATGCTGAACTAATTTGGCCAGAGTTTTTAATATTAAGGGTTTAAAGCATCTACATATTGTTATTTGCATTGACAAAATTTCCCTCATATTTTTTTCTCAAAATAAATTGCTTTATCTTTCAGTCATTCACAATATC
Organism: Alexandromys fortis; assembly: GCF_014885135.2. NCBI lineage: Eukaryota > Metazoa > Chordata > Mammalia > Rodentia > Cricetidae > Alexandromys > Alexandromys fortis. Next base: position 8,587,349 of record NW_026067966.1, on the reverse strand, counting down.
TAAATTTCGCTGCTCTACAAATGAAGGCCTGATTATTTAGAGTTTTCTTTCACTAACAGCAAGCCAATCAGCTGAGTAGATGGATAAAAATTCTTGTCTCTACAGGATAAATTTCTGTCAGTCTCCATGAACGACTTGAAGATGAAAATGTTTTACTAGCAACATAGTTACAGTCGGCAGTTATCAGACTGATGGGTTTGATGGAGGCAGAACATTTAAATTGCTGAGCCACAGGCCAGTCCTTTGCTGCAGAGAGAAGGAGGAGGAGAGATAGAAGGAGAAAGAGAGGGACGTGGCCTGGGCCAGAAGCCAGGCAGCCACCAGCCAACCAGACACAAGAAGAAGTGAAAGTAAGATATACAGAAGGAAAGAAAGGTAAAAAGTCCTGAAGCAAAATGTAGATGAAGAGAAACAAGTTAAATTATAAGAGGTGGTGGGACAAGCATAAAAAAAAAAGGCCAAGAATTCATAACTAGTAAGAAGTCTCCATGTCATGATTTGGGAGCTGATTGGTGGCCTAAAAGAAAAAGTCTGTTATAAGCATCTTGTCATTTATGGTGAGGAAGTGCCAAAGGGCTGAGAAGTCCCTAAGAGATTTCCTCTAAATCAGTGTGTTGGCTTGTCAGGAAAATGGAAATCAGTCTACCCCAAGATTCAGCTATACCACCCTTGCGCATGAACCCAGAGATGCTTCATCCTATCACAGGGACATCTGCTCAGCCATGTTTATTGCAGCTCAATTAATAATAGTCAGAAGCAACCTAGATGTCCCTCAACAGAAGGGATAAAGAAAATGTGGTACATTTATACAATGGAATGCTACTTGGCCATTGAAAATGACATCATGAAATTTGTAGGTATGTGTTCATTTATACGTAGCTATTAAATCAATTATAACTAAGCTATAATCTATAGAACCACAGAGGTTAGGTATAGAGTAAGGGACTTGGAGTACATATAGATCTCATTAGGAAATGGAAATAGAATAGACAGTGATGGATAGGTGTGTGTGTGTGTGTGTGTGTGTGTGTGTGTGTGTGTGTTGGAATAAGAAGATCATTGAGTAGGGATCAGGGAGGGAGGGATGAGGGAAGGAATATAGGGAGAGACAGCTAAAGTTAAGGTCATTTGAGGGGTAGTATTAAAAACAGTAGAAGCTTCCTAAAATATATACATATATGAAGGCAAATAATGGGGGAGAAAAAGTCCCAACTAACCAAATGAAGCTTCAAGTAGAGGATTGAGTTACATGTAACAGAGCATTGACTGAAGGGGTCCCATGGGAATCCTCAAACAGCCTAGGCTATGGCCAGGACTGTATGTTGCTCTCCAAACCTGATGACAGGGCCTCGTTGACGAAGACAACACTTACCTCTTTGAACATGCAGAGTTCAAGTTAGTGCCAACATAGAATATTTACAACTATGTTCTAGCATTTTGGTATGGGAAAATAATCTTTATGCTACTAAAAGAGATACATAAAGAACAAGCCAGTCCCAATCCCTTTGATCCACAGTGGTGTCCTGCCTGCCAGATGTGCTAGCACAATTGTGGCACAAAGCTTGTGGGAGCAACCAGTCAATATCCGATAGGACTTAAGGTCCACTTAGTGAGCTAGAACCCATAGCCAATACTGCTTGGGAAACCAAGAAACAGACACTGCATAGCCCAGGGACCTAAGGTAAAACCAAATACTATTGTTCTAACACACCGACAGTAACATCAACGTGGCAATAAAATGACTCCTAATGACATCCTGCTATATTCATAGATCAGTGCCTTGCTCAGCTGTAGGAGAAACTTCCTCCTGCAGCAGGTGGAAAGAAAGACAGACCCACAGCCAGACATCATGCTGAGAGTGAGAGATCTTGACACTTTCAGTCCTCAGTGGGATGTCGTCATCAAACCCTCCCCTCAGGACTCACAGAACCCCACAGGAAGAGCATAAGAGCATGAGGAAACTGGGAACACCAAGGAAACAAAGCCCGCTAAATCAGCAGGATCTAAGTTTAGATGAACTCATAGAGACTGAGGCAGCATGCACAGGACCTCCACAGGTCTGGAGCAAGTCTTCTGTGTATATATTATGGCTTCCAGTTTAATGTTTGTATGGGATTCCTGAGTCTGTGCACAAGTAAGTGGATTTCTGATTCTTGTGCCTTCTTCTGGGCACTTTTCCTTCTGTTTGTTTGTGACGTCTAACTCTGATTGTTAGTTTGTTTTATTAGCATAGCATAGCATAGCATATTCCCTTATAAGTCTGGTTATTATCTAATGAGACAGAAAAGGGATGGATCTGGTTGTGAGGGAGAACTGGGAGGAATAGGAGGAGGGGAAACCATAACTGCAATATATTATTTGAGAAAGAAATTTATTTTCAATAAAAGGAAAAATAAAAAATTAAAAAAACTTTAAGTCTATCATATTATTTCAAGGTTTTACAAGAAAATGTACATTGCTTATATAGTGAAATTTGATTTTATTATACAGTAAAATAACAACAATAAATGTAACTTCTATTAAAGGGAGAAGTGTTTGAGTGTCACTAGATGACTATTTCCAGTTTTCTTTTATACTAAAACCACTGCTTATGTTAGAATAAAAACAAGAAAACTCATTATTTTTCAAATGAGAAAAGAGAGGACTATACATTTGCCTTGCTTGTGTTTTATGAACTATTTCACCAGGGTGAGCAAATAGTTGATGGAGAGTTTATGTCAAAATTTCAGAAGAGAGTATTGAACAGTAGAGAGCTTGGACATTTTAGAAGCTTAAATGAAATAGTAAATATCATCCAGTATTATCAAAAACTGAGAGACAATCAGATGTTTTCTGTCTCCTTTCAGGTGTCTGCAACATAACTTATGAAGAGTCATGGTTAAAATCCAGCCTCTAATCAGAGTACTCAATTAGATCACTCCCTAATTTCTGGGAAACATAAACTGGAGGCTCGAGTGAGGCAGTGTGGCAACCATCTTTCAAACACAAATTATGGGAAAATGTTGGAAACTGATACAGCTTCTTAAGTGAACTAATTGCAGAAGACAATAGGGTTAGATATAGATCAAAATAAACCTTTTATGTTGCTTACTGGCCGAGTGCTTGCCTAGCTTGTATGAGATTCAGGGTTAATTCCCCAAATATCACAAAGAGAACAAAAACATATTAGCTGATTTGAAATGTGTCTCTTATTTGAATCCTGATTGATGCAAAAAAAAAAGTAGCTAAGTTACCTATATGGTATTTTACAAAGAAAAATCTTGGCTGACTTACCTCCCTCCTCATGTGCAGAGGGAATGTGATTTATATCATAGCTCAGTGTGAATGATTGGCCCTATACTGTCTGATAAATAATCTTCATCATATCATGAACTTGTGTGGGTGCAGAGTCCTTCATGCGTTAAGGGAGAAAAACCACACCTTCCACTAGTCAGCAACAGAGGCCCTAACTTCAGTCACCTAGACTAAAGCTTTGACATTGTCATAGAAACATAAAACCCCTGTAGATCACAGATGTGTGGGGAGGGCTGGCTTTCTCTCTGAACTCTCTATAAGGGAAGATAGGAAATTCAAAGGAAGTAATTAAGGGGAGTTGATAAGACTAGTAGGAAAGACAACTTCAAGTAGATTACATTGGTCAAATCAGTAAAATAGTGACAATAAAAGATAAAAGATAATTTTGAGTCATTAGTGATCAAAATAATTTTCATTAAATCAATGAGAGACAAAAATTTTTTTCTTATAGAATTTTAAAGAATAAACACAGAAAAGAAGACAATATAGAAAATTTCCATTTGCTGAACAGCATAGTAATAATTCTTTTAGGTAAGACTATTCAGTGAATGCTGAAATTAGCTGGATGAGACCAAGTCCCAGTTTAAAGAGGGTAGACGATCACAAAGTCCCACCTTTAGCTGAGGATCTATAGGTACCTGATAGCTGATGAGAGAGGGAGAGGTGACTTTTAATAAAATTATTGCTATTCGAAGGTTAGCCGTGCACCAAGGGAAGGTCACAAATCTAAGAATATATGGGCAGCATACACTGGGATTGATGGGTTAAACCAAAAAAAAAAAAAAAAAAAAAAAGAGGGCACTTTCACGTTGCTGGGAGGAGGAGAGTCATTCTCCTGTATGGATGAGCCTCCTGATAGCTTATCTAATCCAAAGTTGTCAGCCCTAAACATATATATGCACAATAAATGGATGCAACAAGTTGCATATATATAATATATTGTGCTTATATATAGTATATGTAATAATAATTATGGAATAACAGGTTATGAATTTGAGAGGGGGTTGTGGGAACTCAGAATGGGTTAGAGGAGAGAGAGGGTAGAGATAATGTCACTGTACTATATAGTTAGGGGTTAGGGAAGCAGGCTTAATCTTGAATGAGTTGGGGACTAAAAGCATTAGGACTAGGAGAAAGGGATGGAACGGGCCATTTCTTGCTGTTCTAGGAAGGATCCAACCCAGCCTTTAGTCTTGGACTCCTTATTTTCAAGAGACTTGACAAGTGGGTCTACTTGATAGCTCAAGACTGGATCCCAGACTGACAAAAGCGCTTTAGTGGAAAAATTGGAACTTGGAAGTTTTAGGTTGGTCAAAGTAATCATATCAATATTCACCTCCTGGTTTCAGAATGGTTCCTTGTCTACATGAAATGGGAATCTTTTTGAAAAGTACACAGAAACCAGTTAAACTATTTCTACAACAGTTTTGTGAATGACAGAAACAGGGCGTTTGCTATGAGATGTGTCTCTTAGGAATGTCAGAATCTATGCCTGTACAGTGTAGCCAGGGGACGCAGGAGGGGATGCTGCAAGGGTGAATATGGAGGGGCTGAGAAATGGCTGCCTACATGCTGTGGAGAGAGATGTGAATGAAGGAGCAAAGGCGGCGAGGAAGAGGCTGATGTGGATGGTCCACACTGCCATCTGGGGCCATGCTGTCGTCCGGCTGAGGCTGATGCCAAGGGCCATGTCTGGGTCCATGGCACTACCACAGATGCTGTGATTCCTGTTACCACTGAAGGTCATGCAGACACCTGGGGTCTGGGCTACAGTTGAGACCGCATTGGTGCCTAAGAGGCATGCTGCATCCATGCCAGGCTGATCTGAGTGGCCTGCCCTGACATGTGGGGCCATGGTGGTGTCCAAGCCTGGGCCGTTGCTAAGAGCCATGCCTGAGTCTGTGGCCCTACAGCATCCAGGGTCTGTTTTGATGTTCATGGCTCTTGTTATCATCGACCATGCAGATACCTGGGGTCTTGGCCACCACTTGAGACTGTGTTGGTGTCTGAGAGCCATGCGGCTGCTGGGGCCATAGTGTTCTGAGTGGCCTGTGCTGCCACCCAGGACCATGGTGACATTGCTGTGGGCCATGTCTGTCCTGATGCAGGTGGGGTCTGTGTTTATGTCCATGGCCCATGTAACCTGTCGGGGTGTGTGAACTATGTGTGTTGAAATCCGTGGGCTGTACTGAGCTGGCCCAACTCTTTACTAGGCTTGGGAGATCTGTCCTGGGTGACACATTAGGAGAACTGGTTCTGCCCTACATAAGAGAGCTGACCCTAATGACCCTGGCCCTGGAATAGCTGGACCCACCCCTCACCACAGGCACAGGAGAACTGACTCTGCCCTATGCCTGAGGGGGAAGGGGTTGTTGTCACAGCTCAGCTACCACCCAGGCACACATCCAGTGCTTTGAGTTGACCCACTCCAAGGTCTACCCTATCTATTAGCTACTGGACGATATGAAGGGATTGATCCTGTGAAACCATAGCCACAGAGTCTTCATGACTGGGGCAAGAGCAGAATATCTGAGAAGAGTTTTGGTGAGGGTTTAGTATCGATGGTGTACCAGAAGCCCGAGGCCTCGGACCTGACCAACAGCACATTACACAATGAACAGTTTCAAGTAAAGCTGTTTGGGTAAAAGGATCTACTGCATGACACACCACTCCCAAGGCCACTAAGATGGGTGAGGAGGTGATGAGGAGGTGAGAAAGACAGAGGAGTAAAGTGCTTTTTTAATTAATATTTTATTTTTAAATTTTCTTCTTGTGTGGGGATGCTGCAAGGGTGAGGGGTGGAGATGGAAGGACTGAGAAATGAGTGGGGCTGGCGTGCATGATGTGAAAATCCTAAAGAATCAGTAAAAAATTATGTTAAAAATGAGCTGAACAAGTACAATTACAAGAGACAAGTTGAAGTGTAGGGGGAATTCTCGCAAACTCTAAACCCTCCACAAAGAACTACAGGCAAATGAGGAACACGGAGAGCAGGAGAAACGGCTCCCGAGAAGAGTGTACCCGTTTGCTGTTGAATATCAAATGGTCAGCCCTTAAAAAAACGCATGTAAATAACACATGTTATATTTAGGACTATATCTGTGTATACATATATGCATGCAATGACAATTAGTGAAGAAAGCGGCCATGAATTTGAAGGAGGGTGGACAGGGGAATATGAGAGGTTTTTGAAGGAAGGAAGGGAAAGGAAAATGTAACTAAATTATATTCTCAATTATAAAAAAAGAAAAAGAAATATGTATGTGATGTGTTTCTGTGTGTGTGGTGTGTCTGTGTATGTGATGTGTGTCTGTGTGTGTGATGTGTGTATGTATGTGTGATGTGTGTCTTTGATGTGTACCTGTGTGTGTTGTGTGTCTCTGTGTGTGATATGTGCCTGTGTGTGTTGTGTGTCTGTGTGTATGTTGTGTGCCTGTAAGTATGCATGTATATGGAGGTTTGTGTCTGGTGTCTTCTATTGCTGTCCACCTTAGGCTTTGAGACAGGGTCTCTCATCCATTGCCTAGACTGGCCAGCCCGCCATCTCCAGGATCTCCAGTCTCTGCCACTGCCTCCACTGCCAGGGTTAGACACACATTGCATGCCAATGTTTTATATGGGTGCTGGCGACTCTATCTCAGGCTCTTCCATTTGCATGGCTGTCACTGTACTCACGGAGCCACCTCTCTGGCTCCAGTTTTTCACTTGTAACTGCACCAACTGCCAATGAAACGATTCTGGTTCTGTGAGGGAGGGAATAACAGCAACTCCACTATTCAATTCCCATCAATGAGACTGAAAAGTTGTGTTATGGCTATGGCTTTATGTATGTATTTATAAGATACCACAGTTTAATAATTTAACAATAAGATTTAATTGTTAATTTTTCTAATATAATTTCTCCAAGTTTTCTTCATCTTTTAAATTATTTTAAGCTCCTTAAAGACAAGAATGTATACCCCTGATTGTCCAAAATTGCATTTAACTTCAGAAAAATTAAAATTACCTTCCAGAATCCCCGAAAGGACTTTACTATATTGCATTGATAAGGTTGGAGAGATGATTATCGATCACACAGATAATGAAGCTACAATACTGGAAAGCTGCAGAAAATGTCTGATGAGACCAATATAAAGTGGTCTCTTCAGCTTCATTACAGACAAAAGGAGTTTAAATCCCATTTTAAGAATCAATAAACATTTTGGTAGAATGTCAAGGCTATGTATATAAACATTTAAAATAAAGAACTTTTATTTTCTTGAAATTGTGGCTTTTGTTCTTATACATATTCTGAACTCATCAATTCTTTAAAAAATCTTGTTGAGCCTTAGTGTAGGGTGGGGTGTTGGAATTTCCTAGAATTATAAGTGAGCCATGCCTAGTGTTTGAGTGATTTAATGGTTTGTCACGCTGCAGCTGGGTGTTCAATTATTGCCACAGTAACAGCTACTAGACAACACCTGCCATCTGGTACGATTAATTTACAGTTAAGCTTCCAAGCTGATGGCTGCTATTTAGAGCAGAGAGAGGATGCGCACAGGGATGTTTCCATAGGTTATGCATCCGAGGAAACGTGTGAAGTTGTCTGCTCTAAAAGGGAAGGGTTGCCATGTCTGCATCCCTCCAGGCTGGGATTCAGTTGACTTTCTTCAGGAGCACCAGTGCACATGTTTCAAACTGTCAGGTGAGTATATCTTTTGGTTCTAGTGACAAATACATGTGAGGAGATACCCAGTGGTTCACAGCCTTATACAGTTCCCTCTGGTTGCCCGTGAGCAGGACCCAGACTTATTTAAAGGCAATGAAATTTGGAGAAGTGGATGGACTTTACTGCTTGGATTAGAGCACATTGTTTCTTTCCTCTTAGTGGAGCAGAGATACCTTTGCTGGTTTGAAACATAAGCTGCTGTGTTCTGAAGGCTTTTGCTTGGCAAGGAACCACTAAAGGCTGCTAGGGGCTGAGGGTCTCTGGCCAGTTGCTCGCAATGAGTGGGGAAGCTCAGTTCTCCATCTGTAAAGAGATAGGCTTCACCCGTAATCCAGGGAGCCTGAGAATGGATCTGTGTGGAGTTAGGTGAAAACGCAGCTGTATCAATATAAACACCTTGATTCCATTTAAAAAGATGCTGAAGCATCAATGTTAGGCTTTTGACACAAGAGTCAAGAAAATATGTGTAATTTCAAGTCAACACATTTTCAGTAATATGTTACATGTGGGAAAAAAATAGCCATTTCCATCCAGCCCCAGCCCTTGTAGTATCATAAAAATGTGACTTTTTTAAACAGATACTTCTATTTTGAAAAGATACATGATTTTTTTGTCTCATATTTCTTTGATTTTGCTGGCAAGTAGGAATGGTAAATGTTACATTGTTCATTTAAACTTAATAAATCAAGCAAACCCAATGGACCCTGCTCTAGGGCTGAACATTGTGTACTTAAAAAGAGTCCAGTGGTGTGAGAAAACATTTACAGTGAAAAAAGCGCTGCTGTTTACCAAGCACGAACCCCTGCCTGGTGCTGTGGCGACTATTCCAGGTAGCACACACAGAAGCAGAAAGAACAGAACCACGTGCAGATAGAACCAGTGACCAACCTAGTCACACCACTTTTTATCTCCTGAGCATGCGTAGTCTGGTACGTCTGGGCTTCCTGAAGTTCTGAATAAAGCTGAATGGGTTTTATCCTAAGCATGTGCCATCAAGTCTGTTTTCCTCACCCTGTAGGGACATCTTGTGATGGGTGGTTTGAAAAAAACAATGGCTCATCACAGGGAGTGGCACTTAGTCTGTGTGGTCTTGAAGGAAGTGTGTCACGGTTGGGGGTGGACTTTGAGGTCTCTTTTGCTCAAGCTTCCCTCAGTGTGCTAGCTAGTCAACCTTCTGTTGCCTGCAGGAAGTAGCACTCTCAGCTCCAGTACCAAGTCTGCCTGTACACCTCTCTGCTTCCCATCATGATGATAATGGACTGAACCTCTGAAACTGTAAGCAAGCCATCCCAATTAAATGTTTTCTTTCTGAGAGTTGCTGTGGTCAAGGTTTCTCTTCACAGCCCTAGAAAGCCCTAACTCAGATGCAGCTGCTGTGGTTTTCCACCCCAGATGGCAGGTTTATGGCGGATAAAGCTTCTGTCTCCGGAGACAGTAGGAGAAGAGGCTCCCTTCCCTCGCTGTCGGTATATACAGTATGTCTAGCATGGTGAAGAAATGAAGACTTACTGTCACATGTCATGAGGATTTGGGGCTTGTTTCTATAATATGATCTGGTTGATATTTATTAAACTAAATAGTATATTAAAATTAAGACAGAATATTTTATTCAGTAAAAATAACTACACTAAAATAAAAATAAAACAAAGTGGGGCATTATCAAAATATTAATAGCGACTGCTTCCAAACCCTGAGCTGGATGTTGATGTTGCATATGATTTAAGTTTTTACCACGTAGCAGATTTTCCAAAATATCTGCAGCAAATATACATGTGAAAGGCTTAAAATAAAAGCAAAAAATTCCAAACAAGGATTTTTTAAGCATAAACTAGCAATGATTATATATAATTATATACTTATGCTCCATAAGTATACCATTGTATATGGGCATATGTATATCTTACATATGCAAGAAAAACTACAATCTATTGCTTTCTTTTTTAATACAAAACTCTAAAACACTAAGGTTAGCAATGGATTAAAAAAACAATGTATCAACTAATTAGAAGTATAATTTTTAGTGATTTTTAAATTTGGGAAGTCCTTTGACTTTACCACAGATAGATAAAACATGAGAATCATTATGAACTATTTTTTTAAAATTTGGGTCACGTTAGGTACATCTAATTTTCCTTGTCTGTATTCGCTGCAATTAAGGTCCTTGATGACAGAGCGAGGGAGCCATGGCAACATTTCTTTTGTCAAGGGGTAAGTCTTCATTCTGATATGTTTGCTATTTATTAAACCATTCCTCAGGTTTACCATATTCGAGATAAATCCTGTGAAAAACAACATAAAACAGTTATAAAAATGACCAGTTCGTAGAAAATCATCCTATACAAGCCCTTTTCTATGCTAGACAGTAGGCAGACCAGTCTCATGCTGTAGATTTCTTCCCATCCGAAAGGGACCAGGGGGGCTTTACCTTGAGACTCTGCATGGGAACCTGTCTTCCTTCCTTTGTGCAGCCACGTAGCTGCACAAAGTCCACAGCCACACAACCATTGCCATTCAGTCCCTCACATGCTTATGATGCATGGGAGTCTGGGTAAGGACACTTTGTGGATCAGAATAGACAGAAAGGTATTTTTGATTCCTACCTCAATTTAATGGAAAATAGGCTTATTTTCTAGCCAATTATACCAGATTGAATCAGATATACAATACAGATGATTCAGATTGCTTTTAGATTTTTTTTAGCTTAAATTTTTTTTAATTGATTCCTTAGGAATTTCACATCATACACCCTAATCTCATTTCTCAGTTCCTCCATCTACACTCTTAACTCTTGTAGTGTCCCCCAAAAGGAAAACTTAACATAAGAATGAAAATAAAAAATAAAAACAAAGAAGTATATTAATTAAAAGACAAACAAAACCAAACCGAGACAAAACAACAAAAATAAAAAACAAAACTAACCAGGCAAGGAAAAAGTGAACCCCCCCCCACACACAGAAAAAAAAATCCAAAAAAGAATCCAAAAAAGCCCCACCTCTCTCCCCTGTCTTCCTTGCCTCCCATCACCTCCTCGCTCATCTCAGTGGCACTGGAAGCTGCAGTGTATCATGCAGTAGACCCTTTTGTCCAAACAGCTTTACTTGTGAATGCCCGTTGTGTAATGTATTGTTGACCAGGGCCAAGGCCTCTGGTTTCTGATTCGCCATCTACTGGACCCTCCCTGAAACTCTTGGATATCCCGCTCTTGCCCGAGTCACGGAGATCCCGCAGCCGTGCTTTCGCAGATCCAGTCACTTAGGTACTCTAGCAGGTCATGGATGGGGCAGATGTTGGGGAATGCCAACTCAAAATCCTGGATGTGTGCCTGGGTGGTAGCTGCGTTGTTCAGTCCAGGATTCTGGACCTATGCCCATCAGTTGAGGGGCAGAGGTGGCTGTCCTGTGCCTGTGGTGAGGCCAGTTTTTTCCGAGTGCGGTAGGCTGGGAAGAGGAAAGAGGAGGAAGCTCTCCTGTGAGGGTAGGATCAACTCTCCCATGCTCAGGTCATCACAGTCACCTATCCCAGGGCCAGCAAGGGGCAGGGTCAGTGCTCTGGTGAGGAGGGCTGGCTTTCCCCAGGGCAGTGGGGGCGGGGCCAGCCCAGCACAGCCCTTGTACTTCAACACGTGGTTCCAATGGGCCCCCGTGGAAATCAACGGAGACCCCAGCTGCAGCAAGACAACCGACCTAGTCACGGTTTAGACGGCACCATAGCCCCAGGTTGCAGCCCAGGCCTCTCATATTGGCATGGGTCTCCGACTCCAACATGAACTCAAGTGGTGGGCCTGACCTCTGTGAGTCTTAACAGGAACCATAGACATCAACAGACCCTGGCTGAATAGGGCTATGTACCCAGGCTTGGCTCCAGGACACAACTCAGGCCCCGAAGTCACTATGGCAATGGGTGGCAGTGAACGCCACCCTGGTCTGTATGGCCCTGGTGGCAGCATGACCCTTGGGTGCCAATATGGGCTCAAGTGTCAGCCCAGACCTCAGGCTTCTGCATAGCCCTTGGTAGTAACAGGAGCCACAGACATCTATCTACCCAGTCCTTTGCTGCAGCAGGACCATAGACACAGACATGGCACTTGGCAGCGGCCCAGGCCCAGATATCACCATGGCCCTGGGTGGCAAGCAGGCCACCAACTTCAGCCAATTCCTCACTGCCTTTGCCTCTTCAGATCCGTCTCCCTCTCTTTCCTATACCCTATCATATATATTGCTATAATGGTGCCGATGGTTTCTTCTACCCACCCAGAGCAAGTGGCCCCAGGTAGGAGTGTGGGTGTCCTCTACTCACCTGGTCCAGATGGTGCCAGGCAAGCCCCATCTGTTGGATTCTTGTTGGTGCTAAAGCTGAAATATTGAACTGAGGAGAGCGGTTACTGTGTCCGAATTCCCATCAATTACCCTTCCACTGCCAGCGGTTATCGTTAACTATAAAGCTTATACAAGACATCAGTTTAGGACATCTCTGGTTCAAAGCTAGCTGACATTCAAACTTTAGGAAAAAGGAATTTTCTTTTGTTTGGATTAAGCTGTGACTTATGAAACAATCATAACACGTGGCAGAACTCAGCACACTTGCTTGCTCTGCTGGATTATTAATGTTCCAAGGTATCCAGGCCTCAGCTGCTGAGGTGGTCTTATAGCTTCTGCAAGACCAGGTCATTTTTCTAATTCTTAATTTTTTATGGACAATATTCAATTGCCAAGGGGTTTTGTTTTAGAAAGAAATGAACATGGAATTGTTCAGTTGATCTCAGATGCATTTTTAACTGACAGCCTGTGTAAGCTTCATAGTTAATGATAACTGCTGTCAGCTGGAGCAATAATTGAAGGGAATTCTGACACAGTAACTGCTCTCCTCAGTTCAATATTTCAGGGGTTAAAAGGGAGTGGGGAATACGGTTCCAGTTACTCTTTCCACTAATTGGTCATTGTGTTGAATTTGTTCTTAAAAAGAACAATAAAAGATGCCAAATTTGACACCAATTTATGCACAGTGAAGCTGAACTTTATGGAACTAGATTCCAGCAGAGTTGGGAAATGGGGTATTTAACAAGCTGCCCTAGTCGCTGTGCCTTCAGGACCAGATCAGATGCACAGAAAGGACCTTTTTTTTCTATGAACGAATGAGTTTCTGTGTGGCACCTGCTTTATCTAAGGGAGCTCTACCCCCTCTTACTCTCTTTGGACCAATACTGTTGGCCTACAAAAAACTCACGAGTGCACGTGTGCCTACCCCACATTCCTGGGCTAATTGTATGTGTGTGTGTGTGGGGGGGGTGGGTATGTGCTAATGACCTAATCACTCGCAGTTCAAAAAGCTCTCATACTGTTCTCGTGCTTTACTGATTTTGTAATATGTAAAATCACTGCTTGAAGACAGAGTTCAAGTACATGAAATTTCAGGTCTATACATCCTCTCTGGAGATAGTGAAAGATGCTACACACACACACACACACACACACACACACATCCCACAATACACGTTGTTAGTCTTATAACTCAGTTCTACAAATCAGATGGATTCACTTGATACTTCTGAATACTGAATGAGAATCTCGGGGCATATGCTAAACATTGGTGTTTTCCATGTGCTTCAGGTAATTCTAGTGTCAGGGAGGCTGGGGAACTGGGCACTGATCAATGCCCATGGGAGAATATCTAGGCAGAGATACCCAATCAACTCAGTTCACACATAGGCTTATTGCAGATACAGGAAGACAAGTTTCCCTTGCTGCACAGAAGAGGCATGGAGCTCTGGGAATGTGAGAACCACAGTGACTCTAGTGATGTAGGAGGACCATGCAGCAGACATAGCTCTCTGTAGACATGAACCAGTACAAAGGACTTTTATCCTGGTGAAATGGTTCACACCATCCCCAGCGGTAGGTTCTATTATTCTACACATGGTCCAGGGGATCCCTAACATAAGAAAGGGACTAATGACTAATTTGGGGGGTACATATGAGACATGCCCTTGAGAAATACTAAAACACTTCAGAAAGTGCTAGAGGGCTCAAAATAATGAGCAGGAATAAGAAACAGCTATTTTATAGCTCATACAAGCACATTTTTTTTCAGGCTGAAGGAGCCTCTATGTATATGGATTATATACTCAAATGCAAGTTTTAAGATGGTCAACAAATCTGCTCCACACATAATTATATAAGTAGTGAAAGTTACACAATAAAATGTGGGTTTGCACAAACACTATATTTGTACAAAACAAATGTTATCTAGACATAGGGAAAATGGTATCAGCATTGATAACTATCTAGTTCTAAATTCTAGCTTTCCTAGTAATTAGCAATATAGCTCAGTACTTGTTTTCATCACAGAGTAGTGGAAAACAATCACTTTAGTTTTCTATTTTACTTGTTTTCTGATAAGGTATGGTATAGAGCAGTCTTTTCTAGAACTTGCTCTTTCTCTAAGAATGACATGGAGCTTCTGATCCTCCAATCTCCACTTGTCAAGTGCTAGGATGCAAGTGTTTACTGCATCCAATTTAAGGTGGAACCCTGGACTCTTGGCATGCTATGAAGGCTTTCTATCAAAGTGAGCTATAGCTTTAGGCTGTATAGTGAAAACTCACTTTAGGCACTTCTAATCTGACACATTAGATAATTAGATAATTCATTAGGTGTGCGTGTGTGTGTGTGTGTGTGTGTGTGTGTGTGTGTGTGGTGTCTTAATATAATTCATGAAAGAAGACTGATTTAATCGGGATGATACATTATTCTGCCTTTTGGGCTTTTAATGATAAAATCCATCTTACTGTCTTTTCTTGCTCTTTGCATGTTTATCTTTCTAAAGAAGTCTATGAAAAGCCCATTATGTTTCTTCATGAGGCCTTTGTCCACTGTGGAGTATGTAACCACCAAAACAAGAGATCAGTCAAAGAGAAAGAATTTATTAATGAGCAGCCAAGCATGGAGGAAGGACTGCCAGCTGCAGATCTGTCTCCCTAATGATAGGCTTAGAGTTAACTGTGGGCTAATCAGGGAGATCTCAGGTGCAAGGACTAGAGACTGGGATGGGGTCTTTTGTGGTCTGAACGTGTAATTATTCATGGCTCTCTGAAGGACAAATGATCAGAATGATGTTGTTAGTGTAATTGGAGGGTTGAGTTTTTGGCTATAGTTCTTTGTGTAGGCTTGAGACCTCAGCTTTTCCCTGTGTAGTTTGGTATGTTTATTGGTTATTTCCTATATTTATTTAAATATATTACTAAGAGTCTTGGATGATAATTTAAGTAAAATTAATTTTTGAATTTTGTTTGATATTGCTTGTTGCAAGCATAAGAATCACAACCGATTAAAATATTTACCTGTGTCCTGTAACTTTGTAGCTTTGGTAAGGTACTTGTGGATTTGTTTATATTGAACTTTCTGTATAAACAGCTATGACACCTGTCTGACATTTATTTTTTTCTTTTCATGTTTGTGATTTTAAAATGAAATTTACCAATAGGGCTTTACTGTCAGTTTGTGGACAGCCATCAATACCCTTGGCAATGGCCTGGGTTGTTTGGGGATTCCTATGGAATTCTTTTGACCAAGAACTTGATTAGATACAGAGAAATACAAGAGAGGTCATAGAAATTCAAAACTGAAGCCTATAAGATTTAAAAACAAAAAACTCAAAATATACCAGTGAGCTCTGTTTGTGTTAGCCAGTTATTGCAAAGCAGGAAACATAAGAGTGGTTTGCTTTCCCCAGTGATACTACCTTAAATAAAACTAAGCAAGCAGCTATCCTGTTTTTTTTTTCTTTTCCATATGAAGTCCAAGGTCTATGAAGAATTTTGCTCAGATTTTGATGGGCATTGCATTGAACCTGTAGATTGCTTTGGTAAGATTGCCATTTTTACTATGTTAATTCTACCTACCCAAGAGCATGGGAAATCTATCCATTTTCTGGTATCTTCTTCAATTTCTTTCTTCAAAGATTTAAAGTTCTTGTCATACAAGACTTCCACTTGTTTGGTTAGAGTTACTCCAAGATATTTTATGTTATTTGTGGCTATTGTTAAGGGTGATGTTTCTCTGATTTCTTTCTCAGCCCATTTATCATCTGTGTAAAGGAGGGCTACTGGTTTTTTTGAGTTAATCTTGTATCCTGCTACAAGTTTTAGAAGTTCCTTGGTAGAATTTTTGGGGTTGCTTATGTAAACTATTACATCAGCAAATAGAGTTTGACTTCGTCTTTTCTGATTTGTATTCCCTTGGTCTCCTTTTGGTGTCATATTGCTCTAGCTAGAATCTCAGGAACTATATTGACTAGATATGGAGAGAGTGGACAACCTTGTCTTGTTTCTGATTTCAGTGGGATTGCTTTGAGTTTCTCTCCATTTAGTTTGATATTGGCTGTTGGCTTGGTGTATATTGCCTTTATTATGTTTAGGTATGTTCCTTTTATCCCTGCTCTCTCAGAGACCTTTATCATGAAGCGATGTTGTATTTTGTCGAAAGCCTTTTTGGCATTTAATGAGATAATCATGTGGTTTTTATTCTTCAGTTTGTTTATATAGTGGATTATATTGACAGAATTTTGTATGTTGAACCATCCCTGCATCTCTGGGATGAAGCCGACTTGATCATGATGGATAGTGGTTCTGATGCGTTCTTGGACTCAATTTGCCAGTATTTTATTTAGTATTTTTGCATCAATGTTCATGAGTGAGATTGATCTGTAATTCTCTTTTTAGTAATGTCTTTATGTGATTTGGGTATCAGTGTAATTGTAACCTTACAAAAAGAGTTTGGCAATATTCCTTCTGTTTCTATTGTGTGGAACAATTTGAGGACTATTGGTACAATCCTGCTCAATAAAAGAACTTCTGTACCTATTGGTTTCGTGGGAGCCTAGGCAGTTTCGTGGATGCTAACCTTACTAGACCTGGATGGAGGTGGGTGGTCCTTGGACAGGCCAGGGAACTCTGATTGGTCTTTGGGCTGACGAGGGAGGGGGAGTTGAATTGGGGAGGGGGGAGGGAAAGGGGAGGCAGCGGTGGGGAAGAGACAGAAATCTTTAATAAATAAATACATAAATAAATAAATAAATGAAAAATAAATTAAAATAAAAGAACTTCTGGAGGCATCACAATCTCTGACTTCAAACTCTACTACAGAGCTACAGTACTGAAAACAGCCTGGTATTATAAAAACAGACAGGAGGACCAATGGAACTGAATCAAAGATTTAGATATTAATCCACCCACCTATGTGATTGGAAATGTCACCCCAGTCCCTGGCATCCATTCTAGGATGTTTGGTCATAAATATTATCACATCAACTCTTTCTCACACCCCTATATCCAAAGAGTCTGGAATGTAATATTAAGCTGGGAGTGTTACCCCAGCCCTCTAACACCCCTGTATCCAAGAAGTCTAGGATGATTGGAAGCCCTTGACCTGGAAGTTGCCCTGGCTTGGATTCCAACTCCCAGCCTGCCAAGTACTGACCCCTCTCCGGGGAGGGTCAGGACCACTCCCCTAGGCTATTAAGCTTGCGTTAAAAAGAACGCGTGGTTTGAGTTTGCACATGTGCTCTCTCTGTCTTTCCCTTGCCATGCCCTTGACCAACCAGGACTGGTGTCTCTTAAATGCGGGCATTTGATGTGTTTTAATCTGGTCTGATTGGATTTCTTTGCACCAGTGGAGCGGCCCTTCTTAGGATTTTCCCTAATACTACGAACACCTGATTTTTTGACAAAAAAGCAAAAAATATAAAATAGAAAAAGAAAGCTTATTGAACTAATGGTGCTGGCACAACTGAATATCAATATGTAGAAGAACGAAAAGACATCCACATCTATCACCATGTACAAAATTCAAGTCCAAATGGATCAAAGACCTCAACATATAGCCAAACCACACTGAACCTCATAGAAGAGAAAGTGGGAAGTACACTTGAACGCATTGACACAGGGAACCACTTCCTAAATATAACTCCAGCAGCACAGAGAGAAACAATTAATAAAAGGGACCTTATAAATTAAGGAATTTCTAATAAATTAAGAAACTGAAAAGATTCTTTAAAGCAAAGGACATGGTCAACAAGACGAAATGACAGCCTACAGAATGGGAAAAGATCTTCACCAACCCTACATCAAACAAAGGTCTGATCTCCAAAATATACAAAGAACTCAAGAAATTGCTTATCAAAAGAACAAATAATCCTAAAAAAAATGGAGTACATACCAAAACAGAGAACAACCAACAGAGGAATCTAAAATGGCTGCAAGACACCTACGGAAATGCTCAACATCCTTAGTCATCAGAGAAATGCAAATCAAAACAACTCTGAAATTCCATCTTACACCTGTAAGAATGTCCAAGAACAAAAACACTGATGACAACTTATGTTACAGAGGTTGTGGCGTAAAGGGAACACTCCTGCATTGCTGGTGGGAGTGCAAACTGGTACAGCCCCTTTCGACATCAGTGTGGTGATTCCTCACAAAATTAGGAAACAAACCACTTTTAAGGGTAGGTCCACTGCTCAGCAATAAATGGCTAACACAAAAGGAGCTCAATGGCATCTTTTGGATTTATTTTGTCTCATGATATTGTCAGGACTTTTTTTTTTTTAATCTTACAGGTCTTTGTGTATACATTATGGTTTCCAGTTTTGGGTTTTTATGGCCTCCTGTGTATTTCTCTTCATCTGTATGTATTTCTTGTACCTTTGCTTTGGCTCTTTTTCTTGTCTGGTTGTTTTGCCATATTCTAATTTATTTGTCCTATGTTTGTCCTATTTTATCTTGTTGTTATTTTTCAGATGCCTGTTTGTAGCAGGCTTTCTTAGACCACCAGCCCCTAATTATGACATGTAGATACACTCTTAGTTATGAGTGCTCGGCCTCAGTTTAGGCTTATCTCACTAGCTTTTATAATTTATTTGAATTTGTTTTTCTTAATCTATGTTTTTCCTTGGGACTTTTTACCTTTCTCTCATTCTGTATGTCCTACTTTCCTGCTTCCTCTGTGGCTATCTGGTTGGCTGGCCCCTGGTACCTTTCTCTCTTTTTCCCTCTTTCCCTCTGGATCCTAAATCCCTCCTTTTTCTTATTCTCTCTGCTGGCCAGCCCTGCCTATCCCTCTCCTGACTAGCTATTGTCCATTTAACCTTTTATTAGACCAATCAGGTGTCTTAGGCAGGTAAGGTAAAACAGATGCAACACATCTTTACTTACTTAAATAAATATTGTATTACACAATGTCTGTTTGTTTTCTAAAGTCTGTGGGTGGGGAAGACCAGGGAGGGGAAACTGCGATCAGAATTTAACATATAGGATAGGGTCAGTTCAGGTTCCCTATCCTCAGCTTCCCAAGGGACTAACTGGGGACATCGCCTTGGGCTCCTGGGAGCCACTCAAGGTTCAAGTCTCTTGCCAACACTAAGGTGGCTCCCTTAACTAAGATATGTGCTTCCCTGCTCCCCTATCCAACCTTCCTTTATCCCAATCTTCCTGTTTCCCCAAGCAATACTGACGAATATCTTTCATATCACCATAGAACCTTCATCTGGTGATGGATGGAGATAGAGACAGAGACCCACACTGGAGCACTGGACTGAGCTCCCAAGGTCCCAATGAGGAGCAGATGGAGGGAGAACACGAGCAAGGATGTCAGGACCACGGGGGGTGCACCCACCCACTGAGACAATGGGGCTGATCTATTGGGAGCTCACCAAAGCCAGCTGGACTGTGACTGAAACAGCATGGGATAAAACCGGACTCTGAATATGGCGGACAATGAGGGCTGCTGAGAAGCCAAGGTCAATGGCAAGGGGTTTTGATCCTACTTCATGTTCTGGCTTGATGGGAGCCTAGCCAGTTTGGATGTTCACCTTCCTAGACATGGACTGAGGGGGGAGGACCTTGGACTTTCCACAGGGCAGGGAACCATGACTGCTCTTTGGATAGGAGAGGGAGGGGGAGAGGAGTGGGGGGAGGGGGAGAAGAGAGGGGGGTGGGGAGAAGAGTGGGGGGTGGGGGAGGGAAATGGGAGGCTGGGAGGAGGCGGAAACTTTTTTTTTCTTATTCTCAATAAAAAAATTTATAGTAAAAAAAAGAATTTAACATATAAAAAATTGTTCTCTATAAAAGAAAAAAAATGATAATAGAGAGCTATAATCTGATCATGCTCTTCTACTCTGGGGCATATATTGGAGAACTTCCATGTTCTATCATGGAGACATTAAAGTAGTCACATTTACTACTTCTTCATTTATGATAGCAAGCAAATGGAGCCAACCTACATGTCCCACAGTGGAATAAATAATGAAAATAAAATATTCAGCTGCAAAAACAATCATGAAATTTTCAGGAAAATGAATGGGCTTGGAAATTATAGTATTAAGCAAGGTGGTCAAAGTTCAGAAAAAATAAACACTGCATGCTATTTGTCATAGGCAAATCCCAGCAGATACTATATACATATATGCAGACAGCTGTACGTATGGGTATTTGTCATAGGCAAATCCCAGCAGATACTATATACATATATGCAGACAGCTGTACGTATGGGTATTTGTCATAGGCAAATCCAGCAGATACTATATACATATATGCAGACAGCTATACGTATGGGTATAGTAGAGCATTTAAAAGAGGAGAGCAAGAAAACATCATGTTAAATGAGGAGGGAAGGACGAAGTGTAGGCATAGGGACATAGAGCCACAAAGGAAGACATGAAGCCAACCGTTTTTCTAGCTTTAAATCTGTTACAGGTTTTTCTTCTTCTGTGGTGGATAAATGAATAACAATTTAATTGACAGTGAAAGTAAAATCCTAAGCAGAGCTCCATGGTGTCAGACAGAATGGCCACTCTGATGAAAAGGATCTGGGACTGGGCAAGTGCTTGCTTGAGTAGTTACATTTCATCATAGCTGTGTGATGTCCTAATTTATAAGTTCGTTACAATAAACTAATCTGTTAAATTAAAAACAAAATCTTCCTCTCGCAGCCCTGCAAAAAATGAAATAAAAAAATGTGTGTACTTGTGTGTATGTGTGTGCACATGTGTGTGTGGGTGGGTAGGGGTGAGTTTGCCCATGTGTATGCCTATGGAGGCCAGAGATTGACTTTATGGGTATCTTCCTCTATTGTGCTCCACTCGGTTTTTACTGAGAAAATGCCTCTCATTATACCTAGAGGTTAGTAGTTAGCCTCTGAAGTTGCCTGTCCCTGTCCCTTAGTGGTTGGTAACAGAAACACACAGCTGTGCCCAGCTTTAACATGGGTGCTGGGGATCTGAACTCAGACCCTTATGCTTACATAGCGAGCACTTTACCCACTGAGCCATCTACCCAGCCTTTTAGCTTTTATGGTTTTCTTCCTTTATTCCTATGCTAGTAAGGAACTTCAGGGTCATAACAGTTAAATGGTGAGAGTGGATAGAACTGTCTCTGAAATTCAGGTGAAACCTGAATATGGCTAATGTTACCTGTAAAATTTGTTTTATAGATGCTAATGAGGACTTTGTACCGGAATTTCTGTTTGGTGACACTTACCATAAATGGCCAATGGTACTTGTAGCCTTTCTGTTAGTGAGCATCATTGCAGTGATGGAGCTGGAAAAGATCCCGATGAAATGTAAAGGGTGTTTAGATATGTTTTGGGCTTGATTCATTATTTTCTTGCCTATTTTCATGCTCATTAGGTTCAAATGCTGAATTTATGGAGTTATACTTTCATAGATTGGTTTTCATGTGCATGTGTGTGTGGTCTGATTTTATACAATAAATTGGGTGGTTCTGTACATATTGGTGTTAGTTAGTTCCTTAAGTTTCATTTTGAAATCAAGGGTAAATGTATTAGACTTGGGAGATTCTTTTGAGAGGGAAAACTTTTATTTGGTTGTTTTAACTACTAAAGTATTTATTTTGAGACAAGTTCTCCCTATGTACTCAAGGATGGCCTGAAACACATTATCCTTCTTTTCCAGACTCAAGTGTTGGAATTAGTGTCATCTGTTAGCGTGTTTTGGCTTATTGGTTGTTTTAAAAAATAACTTTAAAAAATCTGCTTCTTCTTTGGCACTCAGATTTATTATTTGTACTTGACAAATTTGTCAATTTCATTTAGTTTATTTAACTTACAGACTTAAAATTTGCTCATTGCATTTTCTTATTTAAATTTTCGGAAGTGTAGAGTCTTCAATCATTTCTGAAGTAAATTAAAAATTGTACATATTTTTCTTAAATTTGCTAAGAAATTTAGCAGTATTTTCAAAATATTGGTACATCATGGATCATTGGAATTTTTTTTGCCAGAAATATCAAAGTATCAGATGTTTGAATATTAACCAACTTATAAATCAGACATTATATTTTTAGACATATTACTGATAAAAATCTCCTGTTTTTGTACGTTGTACCAGGGTTTATGCACATGGTTTTGCTTTTGCATGCTAGGATACCATTCACTACTGAGCTACACCCAACATTTGCTTGCATTTTCTGAAATTTTTTATTATGTGATAAGATTGATTTGTTGTAATTTAAAACTTTAAAATAATTCACATAACTCTCCACTAGATCTGAATAAAATGTCTCTTCAATATGTGAATATTTCTCCACAAAAAAGATATGTGGTTGTTTTGTCTTTTCTTATATAGCATGAATAACCTACATAAATTCCACTTTAGTTGCCAAATTTCACTAATATCCTCAAGGCTATCATATTTATTTATTTATTAAAAATTTCTACCTCCTCCACTCCTCCTATTTCCCTCCCCTTCCCCATTCTCCCTCTCCCTCTCCAGTCCTAAGTGAATTCAGGGTGCCCTGCTCTGTAGGAAGTTCAAGGCCCTCCCCGCTCCATTCAGGTCTAGGAAGGTGTGCATCCAAACAAACTAGGCTCCCAAAAAGCCAGTACATAAAATAGAATCAAAACCCAGTGCCATTATCATTGGCTTCTCAGTCAACCCTCATTGTCAGCCACATTCAGAGAGTTGGGTCTGATCCCATGCTCATTCAGTCCTAGTCCAGCTGGCCTTGGTGAGCTTCCATTAGATCAGCCCCACTGTCTCAGTGGGTGGATGCAACCCTCGCGGTCCTGACTTCCTTGCTCATGTTCTCCCTCCTTCTGCTCTTCATCTGGACCTTGGGAGCTTAGTCCAGTGCTCCAATGTGGTTCTCTGTTTCTATCTCCATCCATCACCAGATGAAGGTTCTATGATGATATGCAAGATATTCATCAGTGTGGCTATAGGAGAAGGCTAGTTAAGGCACCCTCTCCTCTGCTGCCCAAGGCTCTAGCTGGGGGACATCCCCTTGGATACCTGGGAACTTCTCTAGAGTCAAGTCTCTTGCCAACCCTAAAATGGCTCCCTTAATTAAAATATCTTCTTCCCTGCTCCCATATCCATCCTTCCTCCATCTCAACCATCCCATCCCCCCATGTTCTCCCCAATCCTCCCCTTCTACATTCTCTCTCCCCATATCCCCTTTCCCCACCCCCACCCCCGTGCTCCAACTTTTGCCCAGTGATCTTGTCCACTTCCAATATCCAGGAGGATAACTATATGTTTTTGTTTCGGTTCACCTTATTATTTATGTTCTCTAGGATCACGAACTATAGGTTCAGTGTCCTTTTTTTTATGGCTAGAATCCACTAATGAGTGAGTACATACCATGTTCATCTTTTTGGGTCCGGGTTATCTCACTCAGTAAAGTGTTTTCTATTTCCATCCATTTGCATGCAAAATTCAAGATGTCATTGTTTTTTTACTGATGAGTAGTACTCTAATGTGTATATGTGCCACACCTTCTTCATCCATTCTTCCATTGAGGGGCACCTAGGTTGTTCCCAGGTTCTGGCTATTACAAATAGTGCTGCTATGAACATAGTTGAAAAATGCTTATGTAGTATGATTGGGCATCTCTTGGATATATTTCCAAGAGTGGAATTGCTGGATCCTGAGGTAGGTTGACTCCCAGTTTTCTGAGAAACCACACTGATTTCCAAAGTCATTGCACAAGTTTGCATTCCCACCAACAATGGATGAGTATTCCCCTTACTCTACATCCTCTCCAGCAAAGGCTATCATTGGTGTTTTTTATTTTAGCCATTCTGACAGGTGTAAGATAGTATCTCAAAGTTGTTTTGATTTGCATTTCCCTAATTGCTAAGGAAGTTGAACATGACCTTAAGTATCTTTTGGCTATTTGGACTTCTTCTATTGAGAATTCTCTGTTCAGTTCAGTACCCCATTTTTTAATTGGGTTATTCTGAGTTTTAATGTCTAGTTTCTTGAGTTCTTTATATATTTTGGACGTTGTCTGATGTGGGGTTGGTGAAGATCTTCTCCCATTTAGTAGGTTGCCTTTTTGTCTTAATGACAGTGTCCTTTGCTTTACAGAAGCTTCTCAGTTTCAGGAGGTCCCATTTATTCATTGTTGCTCTTATTGTTTGTGCTACTGGGGTAATACATAGGAAGTGGTTTCTTGTGTTCATGTGTTGCATACTACTTCCCACTTTCTCTTCTATCAGGTTCAGTGTGGTCAGATTTATATTGAGGTCTTTAATCCATTTGGACTTGAATTTTGTGCATGGTGATAGATATGGATCTATTTTCACTCTTCTACAGGTTGACATCCAGTTATGCCAGCACCATTTGTTAAAGATACTTTCTTTCTTCCATTGTATAATTTTAGGTCCTTTGTCGGAAATCAGGTGTTCATAGGTTTGTGGATTAAATACATGTCTTCTATTTGATTCCATTGGTCAACGTCTCTGTTTTTATGCCAATATTAAGCTGATTTCATTACTGTAGCTGTGTAATAAAGTTTGAAGTCAGGGATGGTAATGCCTCTGGAAGTACTTTTATTATATTTGTTTTGGCTATCCTGGGTTTTTTGTTTTTCCATATAAAGTTGATTATTGTTCTCTCAAGATCTGTGAAGAATTTTTTTGGGATTTTGATGGGGATTGCATTGAATCTATAGATTGCTTTTGGTAGAATTGCCATTTTTACTATGTTGATCCTACCAATTCAAGAGCATGGGAGATCCTTCCATTTTCTGGTATCCTCTTCAATTTCTTTCTTCAAAGACTTAAAGTTCTTGTCAAATAGATCTTTCACTTCCTTGGTCAGTGTTACCCCAAGATATTTTATGCTTTTTGTGGCTATCTTGAAAGGTGATGCTTCTCTGATTTCCCTCTCTGTTTCTTTATCCTTAGTGTATAGGAAGGCAACTGATTTTTTGGAGTTGATCTTGTATCCTGCCACATTACTAAAGGTATTTATCAGCTGTAGGAGTTCTTTGGTGGAGTTTTTGGGTCGCTTATGTACACTATCATATCATCTGCAAATAACGAAAGTTTGACTTCTTCCTTTCCAATTCGAACTCCTTGATCTCCTTACGTTGTCTTATTGCTATTGCTAGAACTTCAAGCACTATATTGAAAAGGTATGGAGAGAGTGGACAGCCTTGTTCCTGATTTTAGTGGAATGGCTTTGAGTTTCTCTCCATTTAATTTGATGTTAGCTGTCAGCTTGCTGTATATTGCTTTTATTATATTTAGGTATGAACCTTGTATCCCTAATCTCTCCAAGACCTTTATCATAATAGAGTGTTGAATTTTGTCAAATGCTTTTTCAGCATCTAATGAAATGATCATTTTTTTCTTTCAGTTTATTTATATGATGGATTACATTGATAGATTTTTTTTTTTTGATTTTTGAGACAGGGTTTCTCCGTAGCTTTTTGGTTCCTGTCCTGGAACAAGCACTTGTAGACCAGGCTGGCCTCGAACTCACAGAGATCCATCTGCCTCTGCCTCCTGAGTGCTGGGATTAAAGTTGTGTGCCACCACTGCCCGGCTACATTGATAGATTTTTGTATGTTGAACCAGCCCTGCATCTCTGGGATAAAGCCTACTTGATCATAATGGATAATTTTTTATGTGTTCTTGGATTTGGTTTGCCAATATTTTATTGAGAATTTTTGCGTCGATGTTCATGAGTGAGGTTGGCCTGTAATTATCTTTCTTGGTTGAGTCTTTCTGTGGTTTTGGAATCAGGGTAACTGTAGCTTCATAAAAGGAGTTTGGCAATGACTCTTCTATTTTGTGAAACACAATGAGTATAGGTATTAGCTCTTCTTGGAAGTTCTGGTAGAATTTGGCATTGAAACCATCTGGTCCTTGGCTTTTTTTGGTAGGGAGAGTTTTGATGACAGCTTCTAATTCCTCGTGACTTATATAGGTCTATTATATTGTTCACTTGGTCTTGATTTAATTTTGACATAAGGTACTCATCTTAAAAATGTCCATTTCTTTCTCATTTTCCAATTTTGTGGCCTACAGGTTTTTGTAGTAAGATCTAACGATTCTCTGAATTTCCTCTGTGTATGTGATTATGTCCCCCTTTTCATTTCTGATCTTGTTAATTTGCATGTTCTCTCTCTGCCTTTTGATTAGTTTGGATAAAGGTTTGTCAATCTTGTTGACTTTCTCAAAAACCCGCTCTTTGTTTCATTGATTCTTTGGATTGTTTTCTGTGTTTCTATTTTGTTGATTTCAGCCCTCAGTTTGATTATTTCTAGTCTTCTACTCCTCCTGGGTGAGTCTGCTTCTTTTTTTTTTTCTAGAGCTTTCAGGTGTGCTGTTAAGTCTCTAATGTGAGCTTTCTCCATTTTCTTTATGTGGGCATTTAGTGCTATGAACTTTCCTTTTAGCAGTGCTTTCATAATGTCCCATAGATTTGGGTATGTTGTGTCTTTATTTCCGTTGAATTCAAAGAAGACTTTAATTTCTTTCTTTATTTTTTTTATTGACCCAGAGGTGGTTCAAAGAAGCCCCTGCAGCATGATCTGGAGGGGCCCTATACTCCCTTCCAGAGTGTCTGCCCTGAGGGGGCACACACTCACCCCTCTGGATGGATCTCCTCAGCACAGGAACAGGGACTCCTGGTGGGCCAAGGACCCCACAGACAAAATGGTGGATTTGGAGGGTACAGGGTCATGTGGAACAAAGAAGCCCCTCCAGCAAGAGCTGGAGTTGCCCTGTACTCCCTTCTGGGGATCTTTCAGCTGGGTGGGCACACACTCACCTGTCTGGATGGATCTCCTCAGCACAGGAACAGGGACTCCTCAGGCTCTCATATTTTTGATAACACACCAAGTCATAGAATTTCCAAGAAACGTATTACCTAATTCTCAGAAGTCAATGTCATAAAAGTTATAGCTTCATTTTTTAAATCTTGACTTTGTCTTTTTTTATTCCCAGCAAGAAGGAAGAAATTATCCTTCTAATTATGTGCAAGACAGTGTAAGAAATAAAGATATAAATTTCATGAATATGTGCTGTGCAAAATTAAATCGAAGTCTGATATCACATAAATATGCACAGAAGTTATAAGAATAACTTGTAATTTTGCTCTTTAGTTATTGGCAATTATTAAGGGAATGCTTCCACATTCTATATCTGAACTGACTTAAAAGATACTTTCAGAGTTATCAAAATTATTATGCTAACTGGTTCAGTTTTCTAGTTGAGTTTATAAAATTGTTGAAACTCAACAATTAAGCACTTTGCTCATGTCTACCTACTTCTTAGAGACAATGAGTCATGTTTGATCAATACCATCATATTTGAAGTCTTGATTCTCTGTCTTTAGTTCATTTAAGTCATAAGTCTTTCTTTAAATTGTAGTTGACTCTTGGATTTTTCTCATTTAAGAGACAGTTGTGCTTGTCTGAAGATCAAACTCTCTTTAAGTGAGTGTTGGTAGAATATTGGAACAAGTCAGACCTGAGTTGGAATTGTGGTCCATCTCTACTTCTGTGTCTTGGAAAAATTCTCTAATCTTTAAAAGCCTTGACTTCTTCCAAGGCAATAAAATCTAACCAGCTACTTTGTTTTTTGATGAAAAAACAAGATTATACAAGTTACTATTCTAGCATGAGTGGACACAGTATGAGCCCTTGAACAACGTGTTTTTAGATGATGTCACTTAATATCACAGTTTCTAAGTCTGCATGGTAGCTGTAATCAAACTAAAAGCCAAAGAACATGTTTCTTTTCTGAGGTTCTAATTTTTACTGATGAAGATGGGAAAAAGTATATATAGAACAACTGTTTGGTGTTAGAAGATAAGAGAAGGAGAATGACATATCCAAGAAGCACTCACTGAAAAGGTCTATGGGAGGCTTAAGCTGAAGGAGTTTCCAGTGTGTTCATAGGCAGGAAGGCGTGAATTCTAACAGTAATCTTAGCTGAGGCAGTGCAACCATATGATTAGAGAATCAGCTGCATAATTTCTACTACTGTACAAATCAGTTTTTAAACTCATTTGTTCTCTTTTTCAAAAACCTACTCAAAATGATGAGTACTACAAAGACATAGATATTTTAAAATTACCTGAAAGCACAAGGATACAGTTATGTAGTTAAGAGCTTAAGTAATTAACTTGTATTTAATATCACAAAAATTCTAGTTGGACAAATATTGCTTCTGTGAGAGTCTTTGTGGTAGTGTTGAAGAGGTTGTTGTTCTTTTAAAGTCAAATTATTATATCCTTAGTATTCATTTATGTCTACCATATTACTAGTTCATTGCCAAGTATGTTTTGAGTAGTTCATAATTTGTTTTCCATGTATCAACACAGGTCTTGGATGTACATCAAATATAAGCCATGAATACAATTTTCAAAGGAATCAAAAACAGAATATGAATGAAGATTAATGTATTACTTATATGGCAATTTCTTGTGAAATATGTCACTTGAACTATGGTCTATAAATGGTTTACCGCATTAACTTGAATATGTAAATTCATATGTATTGTAGTATATACTCTAGACTGATATTAGGATCTGAAACAATTTAATGAGCAGTTCTTACTCCATTTATGATTTCACATGTTCTTAAAAAAGTAATCTAGCCCAGTGTATTCACAAGCATGCACAAGGAATGTTAGAGATACCATAGATAAATAAATGAGATTCAAGATATACAGTTGGTTAAAACAATAGTGCAGGCACTGTTACCTTCTATAGTTCAGGGACAGAGTGAGTTCAAACTGGCTGCTATCTGTGCTGCTATAGTCTACGGATGCATGTGGTGCTGTATAATCTGTGTTTTGTCCACTGTCTGTAATTTTCATGTGAAATAACTTGCTAGAATATTATACATTGCATCAAGATGAGGGGCCTCTGCAGTGAGCTTCTAGACATGAATACCTAGTTTTCTCAGTGCCTGAAAGAACAGGTCCCATACTTCAGATCTACTCACTAATAGATTTTTTTTTCTTTTGAATCTCTGTATAGAGGACATTGCATAGAAGATGGGAAATAGACTCTGTGCCTTTAAGGGATGAGAATAGAAATGTAACTAGTGCTCATCTGAAATGAGAAATCCGTACAAGGGAACTTTGAAGTGGTGACCAAACAGGACACTTTCCATTTCTGGGCTTTTGTTTAACTAGAAAGTTTCATTTCCTCTACATAAAAAAGAAGCTGTCAGTAACGACCTTATTTGGAATTAGGCTATTAAAAATTATAAAGGCTTATTGAAATACGACTATAAATAGGACAAGGTCTCTCCAGAAAGAGATGTCCTACTGACAGCTCCTATTTTCTGCTTTGAGAACACTCCAGTTTTCTGCCCTCTTACTTCCGACCACTATTTCTTGGACCTAGAGTGCACTCAAGACTCAAATAAAATCTTAATATCAATGAGTGGAGCAGAGCAAAACTAGCTATTACCTGATTTCTTTATCTACTTCCAAGAAGTCATCTTTTCAGGAAGAGCAAGCAAGACATTTTTAAATTAAAGTCTTGGGTGAGGAATTATTCTTTTCACTTAAGGTTGAAAGACATTTATAGTGTGTTATCTAAACGTCTGGGGTCACAACACAGTGTGCTTCTGTTCTTAATGGCACCTTGTTCTGGCTATATGTCCCAAATTGTTAATAAAACCTAAAAATGTCTGGTTTCCCCTTATTGCCTCTACTATTTCAGTTGTTGGAGTTTTGAAATCTTGTATTATCCTTATTTTTAGTTTAAACCTTATTCAAGGTAGTTAGGGCTTCATAAAAAATTAAACTAATATCTGAAAAGAAGGAATCTGTATAACAAGTCCTGGGATGCTCCAGGATATTCTGTGGCTTAGATTAACACTGATCAACATTTCTTAAATATTAAAAATGAAACTTTTCCTTACTATGTATTTTGGTGGTGGGAAATGAAGCGTTCACCTCAGGTGCTTTCTTTGATCACTCATAAACAGACTGCTGGCTTATGTATTCTAAGAGTTCTCGAATCTTCCAGGATTCTGAAGCCCCATTTCCTTTAATTTCCAAACAAAATAACAGGCTGCAAGTCTTACAGTGTCAGAACACAGTCCAAGAATGAAGTCATGTGAGGGGAACTCTGAGTGTTTGTGAGAAGACTCTAAGAAAAAAGGCAAGAGTCTTGTGACCTCAGTTTCTTCAAAAACATGAAGGTGTTCTCGGAATGTGCTTTTGTCCTCCTCCCAGGTGTAGTGGGTAGGAGTGAGTTCACTTTAGATGATCCTCTACAGATGGTTATTGATATTTGTTTATATACCTCCAAGGAAAAGCATGGCTTTGTCATGTGCGGCTTGCCCTTGTGAGTGATTGCACATGTTACTCAGGCGACTCTGCTTTACTCCCAGAGTATAAGTTGCCTTAATCTCTGAACAAAGTTGGATACTTCATGAGACTTTAGTACACCCCCCTTTCAGGTTCCACTCTCCCAGGTTCACACCACCAACCAGAGCAGTAAACAATATAGAAATATAAAACACAAAGCCCCTCTTTGACGTTCTAGAAACTCCTAGGGTGGTATACATTATTCTTCACTGTTTCCCATTACTTGTTTTTTTGTATCTTTATTTAAACATAGTTTTTGATTCTCTCAAGGAATTTCCTCACTTCCCGCCCCCCTCAGTGGCTCTTCATTTTCACTGTGTTCATGATCTTTTGTCTGAAGATTTGCATATAAGGCAAAAACTTTAGCACAGAAAGAAAACATATTAAATCAGGTGGGACAGAAACCTCTGTCAACAACAAATGGTGCCAGTGTGGACATTTGCATCCACAGAAAACCTGAGAGAACATGGGAAGTAATTCTAGACACAAATGAATAGAGTTAAGCATGGCTTCTTGGTAGCATTTTCTTAGGTGGGCTCTGTTTGGTAGAGACAAGTGTGTCTCATTTAAGAGAGGTTTCCTCACTCAGCTTTAGCTGCAAAAATTTTATTATTAAAAATAAATAAATAAAGAGAGAGAGAGAGAGAGAGAGAGAGAGAGAGAGAGAGAGAGAGAGAGAAAGAGAGTAGTTGGGTGTGGTGGCACACACCTTTAATCCCAGCACTTGGGAAGGAGAGACAAGAGGAGCTCTGTGAGTTCAAGGACAGCCTGATCTACAGAGTGAGTTCCAGGACAGCCAAAGATACATAGAGAAACCCTGTATCAAAAAACCAAAAATTAAAAATAAAAGAAATAAAGTTTAAAATAAAGCCATGTAAAGATGGGAGGATTTGGATACTGTATGTTATTGTGTTGTCTTTGAATTGTTTTAAGGCCAAGGGTGGAACAACAGCTGCTAAAAAACATTTGATTACAAATGCTGCTGGATTAATAGAGCATATATAGTTTGAAAATGCTTTGTCTTTAAAATTTAAGTCAAGAGCTATACTACTCTGGAGAAGAGGTTTTGCTTTTGTTTCCATAGGAAATGAGAGGTTGTATATTCCTTCTGGGTTAAGAAAAATCAGGTTTGACCAAGGAAGACTCCCTGAAAAATCTCTGATAGGAGTGGATGGCCCAGATGATCCAACATTTCAGAGGACCTCTGTTGGAGTTTCCTCTGAATTCTACATCCAGAACAGCCTCAAGATTGTTGACTGAGCCTCGCAGGATACTCCAGTCAGAACTTGACCATAATCCTGAATTTTCTTTAGGTTGCCATAAGATTATCAGTGCCCCCAATCAGCAGGAAGTAGGCTGGAAAACTATGACCACATTCCAAAAGAATGGATTATTGATATTTCTCTTTGTTTAGAGTTTTTGGTTACAGTTGTTATGGATAATGGTCAGGATAAAGCTAAACAAAGGAGATTAGATCCAGAGTTCTTGTTTTGAAAGAAAGGAGGAAGTGCTGTGGGACAATGTACTTTGTAAAGATTTGTCACTTGTATTGGTTTAATAAAATTCTGATTGGCCAGTAGCCAAGCATGAAAGAAGTGTAAGTGGGGTGATCAGGCAGGAAGTATAGGCAGGGTAACCAGAATGGTAGAATTCTGGGAAAAGAAAAGGCTCGGTCTTTAGACACAGAGGAAGCAAGATGAGAATGCCTAGCTGATAAAAGGTACCAAGCTCTGTGGCTAACACAGACAAGAATTATGGGTTAATGTTAGTTATAAGAGTTAATAAGAAGCCTTATTAACTAGGTCAACCAGTTTCTAATTAATGGAAGTCTATGTGTGTTTCTTTGGGACTGAAAGGCTGTGGGACCTGGCAGGACAGAAACCTCTGTCAACACCTAAATTTCAGTATTTAGTTTCTTTCTCAAGCATCTCCCTTTAATGCTTGGGCTGCTGCCCTTCTGCACCCCTCCCTCATTTTAAAATCTTTTCTCCTCTTCTTATCCTTCCTCATACACTTTCTTCTCTAAACTCAAAGTGACCAAAACTTCATTTTTCATGAAATCCCATGAATCAAATTGCAAGTCCAATTCATTTTAACAAAATAAGCAATTAGGTATGCTTTAAAAATAAGTCTTATATTTGTCTGTTCATTGCTTTCACTTTCAAACAAAATGCCCAGAATCAAATCAACCAAGTTGACAGCATTATTTATAGAAATGTGATAAAGATAGCAACCAACTTTTAATTGGGATATTTTAAAAGTTCATATCATATTATCATAATTATAAGTTAAAATGGTTTATAAATATCATCTGTTGCATTCTTATAGGAATATTATTGAGAAATTAATTATACCAGTTCATCAGAAAAGCACACATGGACACAATGAAGTTATTTCTAGCCTCCTCAGCTGCCTGTTGTGTAGTATAGACTTACTTTATTTATTTATTTTTAGTGATTTATTTGTTTATTTATTTTTGCCTGGATGTATATCTGTGAGAGGGTGCCAGCTCTCCTGGAACTGGAGTTATAAACAGTTGTAAGCTGCCATGTGGGTGTAGGAATTGAACCTGGGTCCTTTGGAAGAGTAGCCAGTGCTCCTAACCACTGAGCCATCTCTCTAGCCCTGACTTACTTTTTCATTTTTTTGAAATTAAAATGCAATCACATTATTTCTCCTTTCCTTTTTTTCCCTCCAGCACAGCCCATATGCCCCCTTAAATTCATGGCATCTGGTATCTTTTTAAACAATTGTCTTATATATGCTCCTAAATACATCTACTCATTGTATAATATTTTCTCCTATATATACCTATGATAAATGTTAACAGTAATAACTAAAAGAATAAATTATAACAATATGACATAATGAGGCTTATGTAAACCTTGTCTTGATTTTAAATGTCTTCTACCTCAGCTTCCAAACCTCAACATAAAACATTTTTTTCCTCTTAAGTGAGATCTGTCACCATGTCACACAAAGAAGTGACTATCCAAATTCTCCTTTATGTGTACAAATTGTCAGCATCAGTACCCTTTATTGTCGAGGCATTATTAAGGAAATTTAAGGTTACTAACCACAGCTGCTACAGTGCTGTGATGCTGTAATGGTTAATCCATAATCCAAATGGCTACTAAATAAATTAAGAGTCATTAATACAAATGGCTGGTTTGGACAAAGGGCTGATTCATATGTCAACTGAGAGAGGAGGAGAGACAGGCGACAGAGTCCACCATGCTCCTTAGGAATGGTGCACAATTTAAAACTGATGAATTCTTTATTTCTGTAATTTTCCTTTTAATATTTTCAGACCACTGTTGACCACAAATAGCTGCAATTGCAGAAAGCCAAAGGGAAGCTAAGGGAAAATAGCATAGTCAGCATTGTCAGCATTGATAGGAATGCAGTCCTGGTAAGGTCCTTGGTCCTCATGGACAACCCTTTGCTACTGCAGCGACAGTCACCAAACCCACGCGATAGTTCATTCAGATGCAGTACAAGGAGGAATTTTATCTCCTTTTGTGAGCCCGAGTCTTTGCTTTCTTTTGTCAAATAGGTATTCTTCTTTGCTCCCTGCAATACAGAACAAATCTTAATCTGTCATTTATTCACATGAGGTCTAGAGTACACTACAGACCCCGGATCCTGCCTTCCATTTAGCCCTGGTGTCTGCATTTCTTGGTTTCTAAATCCTACTAATCATAGCTTATCTACCAGTCTAGTTCACTAGTGTTCTAGACAGAATTCACCAGCATTCTTAAACAGTTTGTCACTTTGGGGATCAGACAATTCTTATTTTGTATTCAACTTAGAATGCCTCACAGATTCTCAGTAAGTGTTCAGACTGAAGTTCATTTCTCAACACTGCTTACCAAAACTGTGAGACATCTCTGTCTCTCTCAGCTCTGTCCCTCACTGTGGCCAGCTCACTCACCTTCTTATCCTGACTCTGTGCACTTTCCAAAATCCCACTCAACGATGCCACCTATTCTCCCCATATTCTCTTCCTCTGCCTGGCCTGAATGTGCTTCCCATTTCTGATGATCTCTTCCCTACTCATCATTGGTTCATTGTTCCCACCTGGTAACTATTACACATGTAATAATGTCACTCCTGTGAAGTCTGTGTTTTTTAAAGATTGAACTATCTGAAAGCAAAGGAAATACTTTTGCTAGTTTAGTTATCATGACCTAATAGCAGAAAGGATATTCAGTTTTTCATAAAGGAATTTTTTGAAAAAATACAACATGCTGGGTGAGAGAATGAGTCTTGGAAATACACACTGAGCAAGATGCTCAAAGGACTCAGGACAGATGAGACAGGCTACAAACAAATTTCATTTTCAAATTTTTCTTAGTTCTTTGAGAACTTCCTACAATATATTTTAATCAACCACCCTCCATCTCCCTACTCCTCCCAGATTCACCCTTTCTTCCTATCTTACCCTCCCGTTAAGAAATCAGTAAGATATTCATACACACAAATTCAGGGCAGAATTCTTCACAACAGATGAAAAGTAGAATCAGTTCAAGCACTCATACATGGAGGGACATATAAACAAAATGTAGCATGTAGAACCACAAAAAAGAGGAGAGTTCTGACATTTGTAATAATACAAATGCCTCTTGAGCACATAATGCTAAGTCAAATAAGATAGTTATAGAAGAGAAATTTTTATTATCCCACTAATATGTGTTCTCCAGAGCAGTCTATTCATAAAGGTAGAAAGCATAGAGGTGGCATCAGGGGAGGAAGGTAAGAGAGATGAGAAATTCTATGGACATAGCATTGTGTTTTGCAATGGTATAATACTTCTAGAGATTGGCTTCTCAGCAGTATAGGTGTGCTGAATTATAATGTTAAGATTTTAGGATTGTGAATTTCATGTTTTATAAATTTTGCTACAGCTAAAATAAAAAGATTAGTTAATGAGAACAGCCCTAGCCTTAGAGAAGGGAAGACAGAGTTTCCCTCTTGTACCTCAGGGTATCACAAGTAATCTGGAGGCACACAGTGCAAACACAGTTAGGACAAAATTATGGCTTGGTGAACAATTGAGCAAACATCCCAGGAAATGAATGAATGAATGGAAAGGCAGCTTTATCTTATTGAATGAACTTGCTGTGAGCTAGTGTAAATGACAGCTGTGCTTTGGGAAATAATAAGCTTGGCTCCTAGATCGCTAAAATTATGTTCTTTAGTGGGTTTCCAACAGAGATAATGGCAAAATTTGAGAGCTTGCCTCTTGCAAATTATTTTGAATTACTATGACATAATAAAGTTCTCTGGGCATATCTTTATATGAATGGAGGTTACTGCTGAATAGGCAGCTCTCAGCACCAAAGAAACAAATTCAAAGGCACTGAAATATGTAATTGAGCACTTGCATGGAGGATATTAAAGAATGATTAGCAATATGTATTAGAGAATTTCTTAGAGCTAGGCCTTCCAAATGAAAATCAGCATTATTGTTTAAATATGAAAATTAAATACCAGATAAGCCACAAATACTCCAGATTCATAGTTGGGACTTTCCTCTAATTATCAATTTTTTGTTTCTGAATTCAAAGTCTCTGTTATGTGTGACACATACACATATATCCCAGATATATAAAAGAATATAAAAACTTGATTCTATAAAGGTGTTTTTTACATAATTCAGTGTCTAATAGAATAGGTATAGTTAATTCTTTATTGCGATGAGTTGTCGCAGCATTATTTAGCATTGAACAAAGTGATGAAGTGGCATTTAGTATCTCACAGTCCTTCGGGTCAGTATCTAGATGGACCTGCTGGAGTATTCTGCTAAGGGCCTTACAAGGCTGAAATCACGATGCCAGCCAACATGATACATTTTTGTTTTGAGGACCCAAAAAGTCATCTGTAAGCTGTTTCAGGTTGTTGTCAGAATTCTGTTTCAGACTGAGGTTTGTTTGTTGAGTGACTGTTAGGGGCTACTGTCTTCTCTTAGAGACCATTCTTGGGGGATGTTCATGTGAAACCTTTTCGTGTTTAATCCAGTGAAGATTCAGCATGTCCTCATGTTTTTTAGTCTGACTCTTCAGCAACTGAGTAAGAAAAACACCTTTAAATGGCCTGTGTGATTAGTGACTCCCCTGAGTGATCTCATCTTAAGTTCAGATGTGTCACAGAACTGACTACTGTGTCTCATTCCCACACTGAAGAACAGAAGTTGGTTGAATGAATCTCTGTATAGCTTAATAAAACCATATCTCTTCTCTACACTCAAGAGGAGGGAGTTAAACATGAAAAGGTAAGAGATTACCTGGGGTCATTTTAAAATTCAGCCAACTATAGTGAGGGTGAAAAAGTCAATGATAGACAGACCTTCATCCACCTAGAAAAACGTCACACTTAGAGCTTCTAGATTTTATTGTCATCTGAAAAGGGTACTTAATGAACTAGTCAACTGAGAAATGCTAACTTCACAGAGAAATATGTCTGTAAAGGTAATGCCACCTTGATATAGAGTTTAGTTTATGAGTTTATAACCAGATAAAGAGTTGAGTATATATCAAACCTTAGGAAGTTAATAAATCAACCAAACTTGCATTATCTTCTTACGTGTTGTGTACTGAGAGGGGCCTAATGCTAGCATCATGAATATTTTGTTTTCTACTCTGAAAGCAGTTCTGCCAGGTGTTATGAATACTTTGGGATCAAGTTCAAGAACTGATTTGGAAAGCCAAGAACAAAGCTATTACCTGGAATACGATTGTATCATGTGAGAGCTAGAACTCTTTTGCCTTAGTAATTAAGGGTTGGAGAGGCGACTCCCTTGTCAAGGTGCTTTCTGTGCAAGCCTGATTTCCTGAGCTTAATCCCCAACACCTCCATAGCAATGTGCATCTGTAACCTTAGCCATTAAGTGGGGAAAGGGGTTCCAGAACTTACTGGACAAGTAGGTCAGCTGAAATGATAATTTTCAGGTTTAATGAGAGACACAGTCTCAAAAAATTAGGGTGGATAGTGATTCAGGTAAGGACATCTGATGTTGAGCTTTCTGCTTCTCTGCACACACACACACACACACACACACACACACACACACACACACACATCTTTGGAACACCAGGCTACTCTAGCAAGTGTGCAGGCACCTTCCTTGTGCCATGTGCCCCCAGTGCTTGTCCAAAGTTCCAAATCCTCCATTTCTCATGATAGTCTCTATACTACATTTCTGCTAGAATTTTTCCACACAGAAAAAATATTTCTACGAAAGAAGAAGTCTGCTTTTACTTGTCATAAACCTAAAGTCATGCAGTAAGATCAAACTCCGTGTCTAAATTCTATAGATCAACTCTTTTAATTTTTCATTGGCTGGTTTGAGGTTTACTTTAGCCATATATGAGATTTTTAAAACTCTCACAGTATCTATTTTTGAGAACTTGTTTATACTTTCAAAAGAAAATCATAAAGGTATTTGGAAAAGCATGCTTATAGGGTTCTGTCATGCAGCAGCTCCATCGTTCAATCATTCTTTGTTCTAGTCGGACTGCAGACGGCGCAGTGTTCTCTGAGGCTGAAATTGGGAGCTATTTCCTTTGTAAAGTATTTTAAAAGAAGCAGTTGCTATTCCTAGCTTGGGAAACTTTGTTCTGTAGTGCCAGGATACAAGAGTAAGAGAAAATTTCTGAGTTAATAAAGGTGAATTTCAATTCTATTGTTTGCACTTACTCGAAAGAAGAGTCTTTCCTCATTGCCTTTAATCCTGTTCTTTTCCTATGGCCTGGACACAGATGGAGAGAAACTTCAAATTTCAGTGACGGGGTTTTACTATTTTATTTAGTCATTTTGTTCTTCTGTATATACCCACTGTGCATACTACTGTGTTATATAAGATTTTTATATGTGCACATACTGAAATGATGGGTATATTCTTATCTATTTCCTATCTTTATGTGCACATACTGAAATGATGGGTATATTCTTATCTATTTCCTATCTTTATGTGCACATACTGAAATGATGGGTATATTCTTATCTATTTCCTATCTTTATGTGCACATACTGAAATGATGGGTATATTCTTATCTATTTCCTCTCTTTTCTTTTATCTCTCTACTCTCCCACTGAACCCCTTTGTTTTTCGTGCCTTAATTTTACTTTTGCATCATATATAAATGCATTATTTGTGTATTTATATAAAATCTAGGTACCACAAATGAAAGAAAACACAACATTGTCTTTATGAGACTTAGTTCCACATTGTGATTACTCCCAGTCCTGATCTCGTAGCCAATCTTTTCAGATGACTCCCGTTTTCTCACTATTCCATTTACCTCTTGTTTTCTACGTTGTCTTTGGGGAAGTATTAAAATTCGATAGATTATTAACCACTTACCATTCAGGTGCAAGAACATTCCCATGAATATGGGGTAAATTAAGAACCTTGCCCATCTTAGAAAAGCACTTCCCCAGAAACTGTCTCAGGCCTTTTATTGCTTGCTCTTTATTTTTGAGTCTCATTAAATTGCCCTTTGTGGCTGGGAACTCGTACCAGAGCATAAAAGGACATTGAGCTTGCCGTCCTTCTGCCTAGTATCCAAGGCAGCTGAGATTTCAGGTCTATATACTGGGCTCAGATCTCTACAGCAGATCCTCCTGCCATATCCC
This sequence comes from Alexandromys fortis, assembly GCF_014885135.2. NCBI lineage: Eukaryota > Metazoa > Chordata > Mammalia > Rodentia > Cricetidae > Alexandromys > Alexandromys fortis. The sequence continues at coordinate 8,548,073 of NW_026067966.1, read as the reverse complement.
AAGATGGCTAACAGTAGCACCTGGATCAATGTGTGTCCTCATTTATAGTCACTAGAAGAAGGCTTGCTACACCACCTCATTCAGGCCCAAGGACCAAGTGACTGGCCTGGGACATCCAGAGAGGAAAGACAGTAGACGTTTCCCTCTTTAGTAGATTATCTCATTTTTTTTATAGTGACAGAAAGCTGACCAACAGATTGCTTAAGATTCAGATTTGAATCTCTTTGGCCATGGTAGAGACCTTTCCTGTGTCTATCATGTTCAATTCATTGTGTCTAGGTTTTGGATCAAATTATGGTCTTAAGCTCAAGAGAGAGACTTTTTTAGGCTTGTAGGAGACATCAGTCCTTTCCTGGAGCTGTTTGTCTGGGGAGGGATATTCCAGCGTGAATTAACTTAAACATTGGAGATCTTTCTCTTATGTTGTTGAGTGTTATGGATGACCATGTTTCAGGTCTAATTCAAACAGAACATTGTCTCCATTTTTGCAGAGAATGTTTTATTTAACAGTCTGATTTCTCACAAGTCTTCAAGATGACAACCAGTAAGAGTTGGGGCAAATGGTCTCTTTTCCACTCCAAGCATGAGAAAGAATAAATTCTGCTCCATCTGCGGAATGATGGACATTCATTCAACCTGTCTTATAGTCTCGTTAGTCTAAAACAGACTTCAACAGACTTGGTATTTATAAAGAATGCAAACATATTGGCTTACAGTTATGAAAACTGCGAAGTCCGAGGTTATGAGCTTGATCCTGGCTACATATCATCATGTGTCAGAAGAAAAGGGACAGTGGGAGAGATAGTAAGAGGTGGTGAACTATGACCCTGACAGCTAAATCATCCCCATGTTAGAGACATGAATCCATTCATGGAGGCAAATGCCCTAAATACCTGTCAGTGTCCCAAAAGTAGAAGTGAAATTCAACATAAATTTAGGAGAAAATAAACATTAAATCCAGTTTATAATCTAAGGGTGCCACTGCTCACTTTTATAGCTATCTGAGAAGTCATCAGAGGGACACCATTTTCTTTTCAGCTTGTCCTGGCTTCCAAAGCAGTGTCTAGGTTAGAATGATCAAGATCCAGGTTTGAACTGGTGATGATGAAATCAGCTCTTTGAGGTCCATGTGATTTGTGGTGACCAATGCAATGTATCTGATTGGCTAGGTTTTGGTGTCCAGTTGTTTGTTCAAACACCAGTATAGGAATTACTGCAAAAAGATGTTTTTCTCTTCCACACCTTTACTTTGAGTAAACCACATGACTTTCCATAGTATCAGTTAGTCATAGACAATTAGTTCCAGGCTTTAGGAGCAAAAATTGAGGGTGCTCTAATAGGAAGCAACTGTGCTGTAAGACTATGCAAAATCCTTTGAGTTCCAGACTATTGGCTTGACAATATTTCAGAGCCATGAGTGCAGCAACTCTCATCTACACTCTTTCGTGAGTATATGTTGGAGAAAACTGATGCATATGTTTGTGTATACTCATGTGGTTTATTCACTGTGCAGGAACATGTGAAAGTCAGAGGTCAGAATGCCCTCCTCAGTTTGCTTTTCCTCCTCACTTTCTAAGACAGAGTCTCTCACTGAACCCGTAGTTTGCTGTTTTGGCCACACTGGCTACCTAGAAGTCCCTGAGATCCTCTTGTACTTTTATCCAGCACTGTAGTTACAGGATTTTATATGGGTCTTAGGAATTAGAACTCAGGTTCCCATACTTATACAGTGAGCACTTGACTAAACTGAGCCTTCTCTCCTATCCCTTTTGCCTAAATTCCAACCTGCTGGTTTATCTTATAAGCTTCAGACTTAATATTTCCCACATGGGTCTGATTTTAAAAATTAATTTATCTCTCTGCATATCGCTGTCTATCATCTATCTATGTCTGCATATCTATGTCTGAATATCTATCTATCTATCTATCTATCTATCTATCTATCTATCTATCTATCTAATCATCTATCTATCTATCTATCTATCTATCTATCTATCTATCTATCTATCTAATCATCATCTACCTATCATCTATCTATCTATCTATCTATCTATCTATCTATCTATCTAATCATCATCTATCTATCATCTATCTATCTATCTATCTATCTATCTATCTATCTATCTATCATCAAGCCATGTGGTATAAACTGGACAAGTGACCAGATTTTTAGTTCTGTAAGAAGTAGAAAGGGGTAAGAGATAAAAGTGTTAGCAACAGTGTTATATGTAGAAGGAGCTGTGGGCAGGCCTGCTTTTTGTCCTGCTCAGCTCCCGCATGGTTAGCTTTACACCTGAAATAACAACACACAAACTGTATTCATTTAAACACTGCCTGGCCCATTATATCCTCCTCTTCATGGCTAACTCTCATATCTTGATTAACCCATTTCTAATGATCTGTGTAGCACCACAAGGTGGTGGCTTACCGAGAAAGATTCAGCATGTCTGACCTGGTGGCTGGCTCCATGGCATCTGACCTCACTTCCCTTCTTCCCAGCATTCTGTTCTGTCTACTCCACCCACCTATGTTCTGACCTATCAGGCCAAGCAATTTCTTTATTAATTAACCAATGAAAGCAACAGATAGACAAATGACCTTCCCACATCAGTTATACAATTGTTTCATCTTAGAGTCACTGAGTTCAAAGAGGAAGGCAGACTGGCTAACAATGGCCCTCAGACAATAGATGCCCTTTAGCAATGTGGTTTTCCCATATCACATTTTATTGGATATTATGGATTTTGGCTCTCTGGCCTAGCTGCTCCTGAAGGCAAGAAACTATAGATCCCAATTTCAAAATAACTTATGAGGGAACCTATAAGTTCACCTGGATTTAAATCCTGGAATATGCAGAGACTGTATTTGATATCTCACATTTGATTAATAGTGGAGGAAAAATATAGCTAGAAATCATTACAATTAGTAACTACACAATGCTATAATGTGTATTTGGTCTAAAATGGTTGCATTGCTATTTATTGTCTTATTTTATAAGAATGAAACTATTTACTCACAGTCCACCATAATTTTAGTCTTGAATCCTTTGGTGGTGAGAGCACACTCATTTACACTTCTCAGACTGAAGGACGTCAAGTTGCTAACCTGCTTTCACCTTCCCATTCCTCCCCAGACTGCCAGTTCCTCCCTGCTGTCCTCGGCAAATGATAAGAACCAGAACAACTGGGTATTTGCTAATGCAATCTAATGGCATTTTGAGGTGAACCCTGAGACATCACCAGCTCCTTTCTGTTAGGTTCACCTTTTATTCTGCAAAACCTCATTCCCCCTGCTCATTAGTCTTTTTTCTGTGCCTATTTCCCTCTTCCTAAAAGGGAGATTTCCAGTTCATTCCAACCCTCATTTCATGTTGCGTCTCACTGACTGGTAATTGTGTCGGTATCTAAAACACAAAATAATAAAGAATTTTTTTTTCTCAGAATAGACCAGGTATATGTCCCAGTGTTTCCTGTCGTTTCCCTGGGGTAGCTCTCAGGCTTGTTTCTTCCCCTTTCTTCCCCTGATTAGCCCATCATGTTCCTGGCAAAAAGTTACAGTTCTAGAATAAGTGAAATTTCGTAAGCGAGAGCTGCACCCTGAGGTTTTGTGCTGTATGAATGTTTCTTGGGCTGTGAAATAATTTACTGGTGAATATGAAATAGAAGTGCCTCGCACAAAATCCTATCAATGTGACATGAAGCATTACCAGGTTTTGGGCACCAAGAATCTCTGCTCTTAAGCAACTTATTTTCTTATTCTGTCAGTCAGTAATGGTTGCTCAACAAGACCAGCTCCAAAATGTCAGCTTTAGGTTTTAATGTCCCATGAATCCAATATATTCAACTATAACTATCAAGCTCAATAGTTTTAAATAAAGAAAAAAATTAGTGCTATGCCTATTGAACGTTTATTCTGGGCTCAACATTGCACGGATTCTATGCAATAGTGATTAGTTCTGAGTTACCAACCATGCACCGGGTTCACTTCCCCTTGGAGTTATTTAACCACGAGCGAGACCCGATTTGGATTCTCTGCTTCCTGACCCCCTCTGCCTGTCTGCTGTGTGCGTCTGAATGTGTTCCTGCTTGAAGAATGCTGTCTTTTGCATTTGTCTGTTCCCATGAGTGACTGTGCGTGTGATTTCTGTGTATTTTGTCTGTGTGTCTGTTTTGTCACTCTATGTGTCTGTCACTCACAAAGAGCTTCTCTCTGTCTTTGTTGAATAGCACAGAAGGCAAAACATGTGGAACATATAAGATATATTTTCCATAGACCTCTAAGAGAATTTTTATAAAAGATTAAATCGCCAGCTGCATCTGATCCCAGCTGACTCAGATAACAAACAGCACTGCGAATATCACTGTTTATCAACCAATATTTATAGATGGATGCTTTTAATTTTTATGGTCAATTTTAGAAGGTTGCTTTTAACTCTGTGTATGCTGTTTTCAGTCGATGATGTACATGGTTTGGATCAAGGGTGTGGAAGGATACTTTAAATTTAAGACTACAGCTATGCAGTAGTTTGGGTTGTAAAAGTTAATTGCATGCGAAATCCAAGGCACACAAGAGTGGTTGTTACATTGTTCTCTTAAAGGAAAGTTAAAGAAAGAGGCAAAACACCGTGTTAGGTGCCTTTATTTCTCTCAATATTCCCATTTTGGTAATGGGATTAAAGAGGATAGGAAACTTGCCAAGTTCAAGCTAGAGTCAATATCCGAAGCACATGCTTTCCTGTTGAAACTGAGATTACCAAAACGTTGCTTTGGTAAAGGTAAGCTTATCATGAAAATCCAGGTTAATAAGGTAATCATTTAAAGAAAAAATTTTTAAAAATCCATTTATAAGTATTTAATAGCATTTTCCCCTAGGTGCTGTGCTGGATAATTTTACATTGCACTGGCTAGATTTATATCAGCTTGACTTAAATTAAGTCATCTGAGAGGAGAAACTTCAATTGAAAAGATGCCTCCATAAGACTGTGCTCTGGACAGCCTATAGAGCATTTTTTAGTGATTGATGGGGGATGGTCCAGCCCATAATGGTGCTACTCCTAGGCTAGTGGTCCTAGGTTCTGTAAGAAAAAAGGTTAAGCAAGCCATGAAGAGTAAGCCAGTAAGCTACACTCTTCTGTGGCCTCCGTTCACTTTCTGCCTCCAGGTTCCTGGCTATTTGAGTTCCGGCCATGGCTTCCTTCAGTGATGGACTTCAATGCAGAGTGTAAGCCTTAGAAACTCAGTCCTCCCCAGCTGACTATTTGGTCAGGGTGTTTTGTTGAAGCAATAGAAACCCGAACTAAGACACATCCAGCATCTTACTTTTTTTTCCTCTACAAGAAGGAAGTACAAGGTTGAGAAATTAGGTAGTGAGTTTAAGATAAAATGAGTAAGTTGAATTAAAACCAGCCATTTTGACTCCCCTTCACCACAAAGTGCAAAGGTTGGATTGACATGCCTGAAAGTACACACACTGTTGTTATATGAGTGACTTGGGTATATACCCAAGACTTACCGAAGACTAAAGGACCATCATTAGAAGGGTGCAGAATTTATCATTGATGACTCTATCTCCATAGCTGAGAAGCATAGAGTCCTTTTCTTTCCACTAGTCTACTTATAAACTATTAGGAGCAAGTTCTGAAAAAATGAGTTGGAAAAGGACCCCAAACTTAGTGTTCATAAGGTCAGTATGATTGAGTAAAACCTTAATTCCACTGGAGAGTCCATTTTCCTCCCTGCATGCTTTTTTTTTCTTTTCCTATATGATGTTAGTATCAGGTCACTGTGACCTTGAAATAACATTTATAAATGAATTAGTAAGATCTTCTTCACTCCATGCTAAGCTGTTTTCTTTCCTTCGCATTATTGTACAAATGGAATGGGGGTGTTATTAAAACCCATAGGCATCTGCTCACTGGGAGGCCTGTTGTTTAATAAGGTCTGAAAGCTACATGAATATATTTCTATGTTAATAGCTACCATTAAGGTGAATGGTTCTAATTATACTACAGATTGTATTTCAGTTTATTTCAGTCCATCAAGCATTTATCTGCACTTCTATTGTACTTTGGGTACTGAGCTGATGGCTAGAAATGTTTCTATGAACAAAGCAGTGTCTGCTCAGCCTGTGTTGTGTGTGACAGATGCGTAAACAGATGGCCTCACTTGCTGGGAGGGACCAAGTTGGGGAGGGCACACAGAAATAACATGCAGGCACCAGACTTCCTGGAAAATTCACCCCAGCTTTCCAGTTCCCAGTTCCTCATAGTTCCTCCTCTTGGTGGCCATTAGTTCCTAATAAAAGTGCAGGGATTTGGTAGGCTGGACTTCCTTATAGATGCTATTTACATGTTCTATATTTCCTTGATAAATTAACTTCTAAGAGGACAGAGAAAGTTTTTCAGTAATTTATTATTTAAAGGAAAATTTTATGTATTCTGAACATTTGGGAGTATCTCAGATAAATTTCTAATATATCCTTAGATTGGATAGACCTTCTAAATTCATGTTACATGGTATTTGAGGCAGATTTCTGATTGGCCCTATGATGCTGCTCTCCAGAGTGCTACTTGCAGGAAATCAGCCACTTTAATTTGTTCAATTTTTTTCTTCAATAGCAGGATATTCAGGTCTAAGTACATACAACTTCTTTCTCTTCTTTGAAATCAATCGATAGTGCCCACTAAGAAGAAAAAGTCAGGGAGGGTTGGGAAACAGAGAGTTTAATAAGTAGGGCAAATGTTCAGAAGCTGTCACTATGACACAATGCTGTAGACAATCAATTTCAAGTATGAAAGCTTTAACTCGGCATTTCAGGGCTTTGAATGGTTGCCTGGATGTGCCGCTTTGTTCCTACGCCAGCACAGTCTATTGTAGCATGTGATTTTGGAGTCTGCTCATCTCATTGTAATCAGAAAGTAAAGTCAAGTGAAAAGGAGCTGGGGTCTAAATATCACCTAAAAAGACATTCCCTATAATCTAACTTCTTTGTACTGGCCTTCCTCCTGAAAGTCCCAACTCAGGCATCAACCTTAAAGATGTATGTATGACAGGTGCTTCTCTTTTGTTGAACATCTTCTGATGAGTATACGAATGGACAATAGGATGGTAGAGCTTTTGATGAGTCATGACAATGGATTCTTAATCATCTCATAGTAGCATTTAACTCCATTGCTAATAGGAGATATAAAACAAAACACCATTTCATACTCTTTTTGTTTTTATTAGAAAAATTCCAAAAGCTTTGAGGATGTGGTCTAGCAGAGAAGACATAGTTATGCTCATATGTTGCTGCTGCTGTCATCACAAGTGGTGAAATATTAATGGCAGGACAGTTGGTAGGTGTGCAGGGCATCAATTATTTATTACTAGGTAACAGTTTCATTATCACAAAACTTAGTTGGTTAGAAAGGAGACATAGATTTATTCAGTATATGCTTTAGTTTAGGGTGTGCCCAGATGAGCAGCTCACCCAGCTTTGCCCAAATACTCATATGTCCTTAAAGTCAGCTTTGCAACTAATCTCCCCATGGCTCTGGAACACTATCCACAGCTAGACTGAGCGTGTTCTCTTGGTAGTGGTAATGACCCTGGGCTTCTGGTCAGCCACATACAAGATCTTTTGATGCCTGGGATCAGACCTGTACACATTCTGTTCAAAGCAAGTAAAACAAGCAGTCTTGAAACAAAGGGGGGAATGGAATCCACTCGTAAGAGCAAAAACTGTTGGTTACATTGCAATCACAGCTAAAAAGTAGAGAGTGAACTAGAAGTGGGACCAGGCTACCTCAAGACTCAACTCCAGTGACCCCTTCCTCCAATGAGGCTTCACCTCCCAAGTGGCTCACAGCCTTTTCAAACAACACCACAAGCTAGGGATCAAGTTTTCAAACACGTGACTTTATGGGAGATATTTCACATTCAAGCCACAATATAATTGTAGGGGACCCTCATTTTCTATTCTTTCCAAGGAAATAACTAAGTTGAAGGATAGAATTTATGCAGAAGTTTATTTAAAATTCAAACATAGTAAAGCAAAGACAAACTGGAATGGGCTATCCAATAGGTGGGGCAGAGCCATGGTTTTAGTCTTGTGGTTTTAAAAAGGGTAGGGTCTTAATGCATATTTATAAGATGGGGGTATGTTTTAGGATAAGGAGATCCTTTTCACCTCCAAAATCATGGTAGATGGTATTTCCCTTTTAGAATAATTTTTCTCAGGATCCTCTAGAATAACTTGAATAACTTATGTGGAGAGGAGCCAAACTTTAATGTTAATAGCATGATATTGAAGCTAAGGTCTTCTGAAGATGTTGAAGATTCACGTCCTTCTTTAGTACACATGTGATGAACTAATTGATGTGTCTTCAAGGACATTTGATCATAAAGGAACAATTGAAGACACAGCTACAAATAGATAGCCACAGATTTCTTGGTCATCTCCTGTTTGACTCTTCTTTGAGTCTTCTTGGGGTACCTTGCATTTGCCTTTGCTATGTCAGCATTTTACATAAAACAAAAAAAACAAAAGCATTGATTGGGACCCCTAGCATCCAGAAGTTCTGGGCCTTGTTAAAAAATTGCTCGTGGATTCCCTGATGACTTTGACACTCATGGTGTTTCATGTTTCATGGTAATCTGCTTATGGATTCCCTGATGACTCTGACATTAATAGTGTTTCATGTTTCATGGCAAACTCCCCCTGTTCAGCTACTTTACCAACATTTTTCACATAAGTGACTGGAAAATATCAGAACCATTGCAGATTTAGATAGAAAGATTTCTTCCTTCAAAGATTTGTGTGTTTGATTTGAAGAATGGGACTCTGCCTTTACCTCAGATTTGATTGAACATCTATTTTGAGGATATAAGTAAAAGCATGCAAACATGGCAGATCAATCAGGGTGCATTCTGTGAATTACCCTCATTGAGTTACCCTCTGGACCCCAAAACTTCAAGTTAGGGACATGAAAATTCTCTAACAGGACTCTGTATTGTCCTTTGTGTGTGTGTGTGTGTGTGTGTGTGTGTGTGTGTGTGTGTGTGTGTTTGACTGAATACAATTAGCAGTTGTAAGAATGTTGCATGTTGAAGTGACCTTGAGGTTTCTTATCCACTCACATTTGTGGTTGCTTTTGTCACCAAGCAGCTGAAATGTTTAATAATGATCAACTGTGAGGCTTCTTCTTAAGGACCATTTTCAGTTTATTCAACATTTTACAATTTTTCCCTTCATTTTGCTGTCATTATATTTCCCATAACCTCCCCATTATAGCTGAACATATAATGTCATCTACAGGCTCACCTGTTGAGATCTTGGCTGCTATTTTGGTGACCTGGTGGTTCTATATTGGAAGAGAATGAAGATATATGAAGTAGAGCCTAGCTAAAGGAAAATGGTGCCTACCGGCAAGCTCTTGAATGTGGTCTCTGGTCCCTTCCTCTATCTCTGTCCCTTCCTCTATCTCTGTGTTTTCTTTCTGTTAAGCATGAGTAGAGTCATTTCTGACACAAGCTGTTCTGCCTCAAGATAGGTTGAGAATCAATGCAGCTAAAAACTCCTCCAAAATGCAAAGTCTAAATCCTTTCTTCCTGAGTTACTCTTTTCAAGAAATTTGTTGCAGTTATGAAATGCTGACAGATATACTCCCTTGCCTTCTCATGAACATCCAGTCATTGTTTTATTTCATGCTGTTTTGGATGTCTTAAACAGGCTTATAGGCTAACCATTTGATATCTATGTGAAGTGCACTCAGTGCCAATGGTTCTTGTTTGAGTCTATGGTACAGAGTGAGTCTATGTTAAAATAGGTCTTCTTCTTGAGGCCCTGTGGAAGATTTAGTCAACTTTTGGCCAGTGAAGCAAAAGTCAGATGAGAACATATCATGAAGGAACAATTTCACTTTTTTCGTTCTGTGTATTGTTGATAGGTATTCAAATGAAATCTTTAAGAGCTAGTTCCAGGACAGGAACCTAAAAGCTACGGAGAAACCCTGTCTCGAAAAAAAAAAAAGTTAAAACAAAACAAATTAAAAACTCTTTAGTTTTTCTTTAGTTTTCTCTTATGCTAAGAAAAAGAATGTGGACTAAGAATAGATGCAGTGAAGAACTGTGGAAAAGCTGGGCAAAATGAAGCTGTGAGGATCCAGCTGCAGTGAACTCCGCAGGAATAGACCTCAGTGAAGTTGTGCAGAAAGACATTTGCTGTAATAGTCCTTTCTCAAGTGACAGCTCTTTACTCAGTGTGCAAAATGGGAGCCATGGAAGCAGAGAAAGCTGTGGGGAGTGCACCAGCTTTGCAGACGAGGGTGAGCTAGGGAAGGTGGTCTGTGCTGCAGCCACCATTCCAGGCTAGACATAAACAGGTTGAGTGAGTCCTCATGGGACCTACTTAAGGTAGGCAGTGGCACTGTCTTTGGTGCTAAGGGACATTTTCTTTTTTCATGACACTATTAGCAAGTGACAAGTTTCACTCTGAATTTTGAGTCTATACATGTTATTTGATATCAGAAAAAATTCCTTTGGTTAATAATTTAAGGAGTCAACAATTTGGATCCTAGAGTCAGAAGCCCACTTTTGTAACTAGTGTTCTCACTAGCATGAATTCTCTAACTCAAGGGATATAATAAACCATAGCTTTTATGCTTATATTTTAAAAATATAATTTTAACCCTGCATGATGAATTATAGGCAACTGTAGTAAGCGGGGGTGTGGGCTGTGTCCTACTGCCCAGCTACCTTAATCCCTGAAATAAACACACAGAAATTCTATTAATTAAATTACTGCCTGGTCCACTATTTCTAGCCTCTTATTGGGTAACTCTCCCATATTAGTTTAACCCACTTCTAATAATCTGTATATCACCACGAGGTCATGGCTTACCAGGAAAGATTCTAACCAGCATCTATCTTGGGCCAGAGCTTCATGTCATCTTCCCTGCTTCTTTTGTTCCCAGCATTCTTTTCTGTCTACTCTGCCCACTTAAGGGCTGCCCTATCAAAAGACCAAGGCAGTCTCTTTATTCAACCAATGAAAGCAACACATAAACAAAAGAACCTCCTACACTATTTTCCTTTTTTCTGTTTAAACAAAAAAGAAAGGCTTTCACTTTAATATAGTAAAATTACATATATCAAAACAGTTATCAAGCAAGAATTACAGTTACAATATTTATATCTATTTTATCTTTTATCATAACAAAGGAAAATTATAATTATCTATTCTTCAACTCCATCAAAGACCCCAGAAGAATATAATATTACCTAAGTAAATGAAAGTAAGCAACTTCCAAAACTCTAGAAATGAGAGCGACATCTCGCTGCCTGGACAGTCACCCAAAGTTCTTTTGTACCACTGGAGCATACATCTTCAGTCTACAGGCCCATAGTATCCAACAGACATTTCCATGAAGCAGGAAATTTCAAAGACAGTTCAGTCACTTTCTTCTGTGTCCTGAAGAATGTCTTGCAGACTCTTTAGTGAAACAGGAACTCTGAAGGACCATCTCACCTTTAAGCAAGTTCAGCAGTCCTCTCTTTGTGGGTTCTCTATGTCCAGTTTATGCAACAGTCCAGACAAGAGCAGGTTTTTTTTTTTTTTTGCCCAAATGGCTATCAAACTCTATAAGTAGCCTCTTCCATGCCTATCTTCCTCTTGAAGTAGATTGGTGCTTCCAGGAGTAGATGTGTCTCATTGTCATGATAAGCCCTAAGTTATTAAAACATTAAATGCCATAATCTGTAGTCTTTGAAAGATATGAAGAATGCCTATTTAACTGAAATATATCTCTATATATCTAGAAAATCTAACTAACATGACTACAAGCTTGACTATTATTGATGATTATCCATTAACAACCTATATGCATTACATTTTTAAATGAACTACACAATCACAATACCTTAATCAAGATCAGAGATACATATACATATAATAATATTGACCTTAAACTCGTATTAATAAATCAAGATTTATACCAATGCAAATTATTCATCTCTATATCATATCCCCCTTTAAATGTAAAAGAACATTTATAAACAATATTTGGGACTATGGGTGCTGTTATTTCTTTCCAAAACCCTTCCTGCTGTATGGGGGTGCTGTTAATCAGGTCTTTCATGGTATATCCTGTTTGCTAGGTTCCTTTTGGTCAGCAGTTAAGTGAAGTAATTTTTAAGGGTGTTTACAGTAACCTTCAGGAGGGTGTGGTCTATCATACCATATTGGTCTAGAAGCAATCCACAGGGTCTCATCTTCTGTGAAAACAAAAGAAGAACTCTTTTCCAAAGCATCATAGCCTTAGGCTCAAATTCTGAAGTCAAGATAACTTTATAATATACATGCTGGTTTAGTTTAGCCCATACAATGAAATGTCTCTCTGTACTTAGCTCCTTTACAGTAAAAAAAAAAAAAAAAATCAAAGAAAACACAATAATACACAAAATCCAAACTATCCCTTTTTATGTGGCTTATTTTTCTTTTTTTATCGATGACTATCTGTACTCTGTCTCTTTAAAGACTTTACCCCTTTTTTTAAAGCATTAACTTTATATTATGACTCTGTGTACTCTTTATCTTTTCTCTCCCAAGCCTACATGCTTTATCTAACACTGTGTCCCATCTATAGGTCTTGGTCTTTTATGTCTGAATCTGTCCTATTGTGAATCTGTAATTCTTTATTATCCAGGAGCACTTCTTAATATGCTAAGTACTTCTTAAAAACTTAAGTTGCGCTATGTAGGAGTAATAGGGTACCACCTGTTTCCTGCCCAGTCTAAACATTAACTGAACAGTTATTATGATAATTATGATAGTTCCTGCCTGAGATCAGTACAGTTCAGCATGGCAGAGCTGCTCCTGCCTCAGAGCCATTTGGTACCTCTGAGCTGCGCACAGTTCCAGGCACACAGCAGTCCACATTGCCATCAAGCAAGCCATAGCATTTTACTCACAAAGCCCCCATCCAAATTCTCTGTCTCCTGCAAGAGACAGAGGTCGCACTAGAAGCATAGCCCAGAAAGCTGGCCCTGGCATTTTAAAACTGTGCAGCTTTTTTCCCCTCCTTGAGGTAGGAGCCGCACTGAGCACTTTAACTCTGAGAATGAGCTTTTTATCTGAGTTACATCCAAATCTGCCAGGCAGAGCACTGCACAGCCTGGAAACATCTCTCTGTATGGTGACAGAAATCCGCCATGATCTCCTGCTTGTGCATGCCTAGTAAACCTGATCCTGCCACCTGTCCAGGCAGGGAGCGTTGACTCATAGGCATGGTCTCAGAGTACTTTCTTCCCGATCCTGAGTGGGCACACAAACAAATGCTCCATAGCTGAAGTTTGCTCTGGGGGCAGGGCCCAGGAAGCCTTGTTTTAAAGTTGCACGGCTTTTTTTCTACTGCTCTTGCTGGGTCAGGAAATCTCTCTGTGGCACGCCCCAGTAAAGTTGTTTGTTTGCACTTCTTAATTACTCAGGGAAAATTATTTCCTTTCTCGGATCTTCAGTGAGGTTGAAGGCTAGATAAATGTAGTTACTTTCCTCTCATGATTGGCCAAGTTATTATACAAGACTTAAGCTAGTTAGAATAGGATATTTGTTCTTATTGTATATAATTTTGTAGTAGGTTTAGAACTCTCTTACTTAAACAAAAGGAGGAGGTGCTGTGGGAGCTCCTTCCATTCCTTCAGCCAATAGCCATTGAGATACCAGCCCACTGGGGCACGGTCTCTTTCACTTTAAAAAGCAGTGGCAGCCCTCCGCTCTCTCTCTTGCTCCAGAAACTAGACTCCTTTCCTGGCTGTCATGTAGGATGGTGTTTTGTAAGTTTTTCCTCCTCAAATAAATAACCCTTTGAATCCAAACTGGTGTGGGATTGTTTCGTGCTTTAGGCAACTAAGGAACGTGGAGAGCGGGAGAAACAATCTTCTTCAGGGAAGCCCTCAAAACATACATACAAGTAACATTATATAGATTGAGTAGGCTATATTTAGGAATATATGTATATATATACACACACATACATATATATGTATATATACAGACATATACACATAGAAATGTATTTAACAATTATTGGAAAAGAGGCCATAAATTTGAAAGAGAGCAAAGAATGGTAATATGAGAGGGCTGAAGAAAGCAAAGAGAAGGGGGGAAATGATGTAGTTATATTATAATCTGAAAAAATAAAAGAAATAACTACAATAGAATTTCCAGTTAATTAGAATTTCTGAGGCAAGGTACACACTGGTGGTCAGAGAGACCACATAATTACCAAACATTTTTATCTCTAGTTCTCTTTAATTTCACTTCATTCTTCAGTCTCCTTCATTGCTGAGCTATCTGGTTTGCTTTTCTTATAAAAGTTTGCTTTTCTTAAAGAAGTTTGCTTCTTTATAGAAGAAGAGAATGTAACTATCTCTCCCCAATTCTAATCCGTTAGCTCTGAGTCAAGTGGCAGGGAGCATATAACAGCTATTCCTGCTCATGTGCAGGTTGAATAATTACATCTTGTTCACTTGAACATGAGTTAGATTAACCCATCTTCTCTCAAAGTGACAGTGAAGCATGTCTAATTTTATGCATTTATTTTGTTTTCTTGTGATTATCAAATAATTCAAGATCAATTTCTTTACTCATGATGTTAAGGAAATGTTTTTAGAAGGAATATGGTCAGTCAAAGATTTATTTAAATTTCTGCTCAGGGATAGAGCCAGTGTTTATTGGATAAGCTCTAGCTAAAGAACAAAGCCCAATTCTTATAGCCACTCTAACAGAATACTCACACTCTGATGGTGTGCCCACCTCATCCTTACTCACACTCTAATGGTGTGCCTTCCTCATCCTTGCTCACACTCAGATGGTGTGCCCTCCTCATTCTTATTTGAAAACTGATGGTGTGTCCTCCTCATTCTTTTACTTTTAGGTAGAAATTGCAAATGGGAAGCAATTACATTTTTAGGAGCTAATATATCCTAGCTTATTTATATTTTTGTCTAAATTTGATTTAAATGAAAAAGATTTATTATTATTATTATTATTATTATTATTATTAGTCTTCCAGGTACTTTCAGTTAGCTCTGTTTTGTCTTGTGGCAGTAGGAAAAAAATCAGTCAGCATATCCCTTGTGCATATGTTTTTGATTTTCCAAATTGTTATAGGTGGTGAATTCGCTGGCTTCTCTGCTATAATATATCATTGTTACCATTATGTGCTGGAAAAGAATAGCTGTCTACCAGTCAAAGGCCAGGCTTGGAGATAAGAGTAAGAAAGAATAAGATTTACACAAAGACCAACATCTCAGAAGATGGGGGACTAATGGCTATCTTACTTGTGTATAGTTGCAGGGGGCTTTTATAGGAAATAAAAGAATTGGAAGAGGAAGGCTCCCTGCTGAGTGTGCTCTTCGTCATTCAGAGTTTGTTTCATTTTATCCTCTGGACAGAGCATCAATTCATCTCTATCACCAACTTTCAGTTCCTATATTTTTCTAAAACTACATATTCTTTTCTTTCCTATTAAACCTCAAATTGTGTGCCTTGTGATAATGCATAAAATAACTCTTTAGGAGGGATTTCAAAGGTTACCAGATGCTCAGGGTTCTACAAATCTGAAGGAAATCATTTAGCAATTAATATATTAACTACTCAAATGGGCTTTTCCTTAGAACTAGAGTGCTGAGAAGCAGAATGGGGACTTTGGATTTTATAAAATGATTAAGAAGAAACCACTGGGGGAAAAAGCAAAAGAGGTGTTGTGGTGGTTAATATTGATTGACACCTTAGCCTGTTCTAGAACCCCTATCAAACCTCTAGGTGTGCCTATGAGGAATTATTCAGATTAGGTTAATTGGGGACCTAAATTTGGTCCATTTCATGTGCTCAGGTCTCAGACTGAATGAAAATGAGAAAGAAAGTTGGGCACAAGCATTTTCCAGCCCCTTCTTCCTGGTTATGTGTGTTCTGAGGCTTTTGGAACTGGTTTGAGGGGAAATGCAGAAGGGTTTGGAACTCTGGACTATAAAAGCCTTAGGGCACTCTAAGTGCAGTGTATGGGTCATCTGTGGGCAACTTTATAAAACTAAATGCTGAAAGAAATGTTGAAAGTAGAAGCGTTGCTTATAGGATTTTAGAGATGACTTGGGATTCAATGTGCAGTTTGGTGAGAAGCCATTTATGTGATATTCTGGAAAAGAATCTGGCTGTATTCTGTCCATGTTCTGAGGATTTGAGTGACGCTGAATACAGAAATAAGGGATTAATATTTTTTGGTGAAGTAAATTTAAAGACAGACCATGGTGTCTTAGTTAGGGTTACTATTGCTATAATGGAATACCATGGCCAAAAGAAAGTTGGGGAGGAAAGGGTTTGTCTATCTTGCACTTCCACATTGTAGTCCATCACTGAAGGAAGCCAGGACAGGAATGCAAACTCTGTACCAGCTCCTGGAGGCAGATCTGATACAGAGATCATGGAGGGACGCTCCTCATTTTCTTGTTCAGCATGGCTTGCTCAGCCTGCTTTTTTATAGAACCCAGGACCACCAGCCCACAGATTACACCACACACACACAGTAGACTGGGACCTCCCTGATCAATCAATCACTAAAAGAAAATACCCATAGGCTTGCCTATAGCCTGAGCTTATGAAGGCATTTTCTTAAATGAGGTTCCACCAACTAACGACTCTAGCTTGTGCTACGTTGACATAAAATTACCCAGCACACATGGCCACTGCCTACTGCTCTTTTTCAGGTTTATAGTGAAAAAGAGCAAAAGTGAGGCAGAATATTTTTTTTAAATGGGCCACTTCTCTAGGAAAAGTGCTCAAACAAGTTTAAGATTGCAAGCGAGGCATATGAAAATACTTTTGCAATTGTTAAAAAGAAAACACCTGCCCTTCACTGGGACAGTAGGAAAGTAAAATACTCATCCATCATATTCATGGAGAACAAGACCCATCCATTGTAGACTCTGACTTGTGAAAATGCATATTCATTGGAAAAGAGAGAGCCCAAAGTGATAATGCCAGTATAGGCAACCAAAAGCAACTGCCTAAGAAAGCATTTATCCAGGCTCAGCAAACATAGTCTAATACAATTCTGATCTAAGACATACAGGTTCCATCCCAAGTTGGCAGCAGTATCTGGCAGCATCATCTATGTGGTACCGGTTTTGCAAACTGCTTCATGCTGAATGGGGGCACTATTAATTAGAACTTTCATGGTATAAACTGTGTGCTAGGTTCATCTCAGTTGGCAGTTGAGTGAAATAATTTTCTGAAGGTGTTCATAGTGACCTTTCAGGAGGGCGTGGTCTATCATACCATATTGGTCTAGAAGCAATCAACAGGGTCTTGTCTTCTGTGAAAACAAAAGAAGAACCTCTTTCCCAAAGAATCATATCCTTAGACCCAAATTTTAAAGTCAAGATACCCTTAGAACATATATGCTGGTTTAGCTTAGCAGCCCATTCAATGAAATGTCTCTTTGTATTTAGCTCCTTCACAGTCAAAAAATTCAAAGAAAACAAAATATACAGAATCCAGGCTCCCTGTGAATTTTGCATTTTTATGTGGCTTATTTTTCTTTATTTCTTCTAATCTATAACTATCTGTATTCTGTCTCTTTAAAGACTTTACCCTTTTTAAGGCATTAACTTTTTATTCTATATACTCTTTTTCTTCTTTCTCCCAAGCCTATGTACAGCCATCCAACACTGTGACCCATTTAGAGGTCTTTTATGTCTGAATATGTCCTATTGTGAATCTGTAATTCTTTACTGTCCAGGAGTACTTCTTAAAATGCTAAGCACTTCTTAAAAACTTGAGTTGCACCATGTATAGGTAATACGGTACCACCTGTTTCCTGCCCAGTCTAAACATTAACTGCACTGTTATTATGGTAATTATGATAATTCCTGCCTGAGATCAGTACAGTTCAACATGGTGGAGGTGCTCCTGCCTCAGAGCCTTTTGGTGCCCCTGAGTCGTGCACAGTTCCAGGCACACAGCAGTCCACATTGCCATCAAGCAAGCCATAGCACTTTACTCGCAAAGCCCCCATTCAAATTCTCTGTCTCCCACAAGAGACAGAGGTCCTGGTAGGAGGAGAGCTCAGAAAGCCGGTGTTAAAACAGCGTGGCTTTTTTTTTCTGCCTCTAAGTAGGAGCCACACTCAGTACTTTAACTCTGAGACTGAGCATGCAGTATGTAAACTCTTTCTTTCTGAGTTACAGTCAAATCTGCCATGCAGGGCACTGCACAGCCTGGAAACATCTCTGTGTATGGCAGCAGGAATCTGCCATGCTCTCCCGCCTGCACAAGCCTGATTCCGCCATCTGCCCAGGCAGGAGGAGCTGAGCCATGGTCATGGGCTCAGCTACTTTCCTCCCCATCCCGAGTGGACACACAAACACCCAGGCCCACAAATGCACCATAGCCGGAGTTTGCCCCAGCGGCAGGTCCCAGGAAGCTGCGTTTTAAAACCTTGCGGCTTTTTTTTTTTTTTTTTTTTTTTTTTTGGTACGGCTCTTAAAGGAGGTATGACATGCTGCAGCTGTCATAAACTATATTTGTGTCTATAATTCCTTTTAAAGCCCTTTCAGATTTTATGTGGCATTATTTAACCACAATAGGTGCCAATCTGTAACATTAGGTTTGGCGCCATTCTGTAACATGATGGGCCAGGCTTTTAGCTCAGGCTACTTATTAGCTCTTGTAGCTTATATTAACCCATTAGCCACCAGGTCAGACATGTTGAATCTCATGTGTATATCACAACCTCATGATGATATACAGATTATTAAAAATGGGTTGAATCAAGATGTGAGAGCTGATAAGAGGCTAGAAATAATGGGCCAGGCAATAATTTAATTAATACAATTTGGTGTGGTTATTTCAGGTAAAAATTAGCTGGGTGGCAGGGACGCAGCCTGCCGCTCCTTATTACTACAGCTAGCTGTAGATCTCTGTGTCTTCTTCCATCAGTTGCTGGATGAAGATTCTATGATGACAATAAAGGTAGTCATCAATTTGATTACAGGGAAGGCCAGTTTAGGCACCCTCTCCGATACTGCTAAGGGTCTTAGCTGGGGTCATCCTTGTGCATAACTGGAAATTTCCCTAGTGTTAGGTTTCTTGCTAGCCCCATGATGACTCTCTCAGTCAAGGTATCTCTTTCCTTGCTCTCCCTCTCTGTCCTTCCCCCATCTTGATCATCCCATTTTTTCATAGTCTTCTCCCCCTTCTGTTAGCCCCCTCCCCTTGCCCTTCCTTCTCCCCCCACTCATGCTTATGATTGTCTTAGGAGATCTTGTCTATTACCCCTTTCCAGGGGAATCCATGTATGTCTCTCGTAGGGTTCTCCTTTTCTATCTAGCTTCCCTGGGGTCATAAACTATAGAATGGTGATCCTTTGCTTTATGACTAATATCCACTTATGAGTGAGTATATACCATATTTGTCTTTCTGGGTCTGGGTTACCTCACTCAGGATGGTTTTTCCTAGTTCCATCCATTTGCATGCAAGTTTCAAGATGTTACTGTTTCTCTCTACTGAGTAGTACTTCATTGTGTAAATGTACCACTTTTAAAAAATCTATTCTTCAGCTGAGGTGCATCCAGGATTTGACTATTACAAACTATGGTGCTATGAACACAATTGAGCAAATTTCCTTGTGGTATGAGTGTGCATCCTTTGGGTATATGCCCCAAAGTGGTTTTGCTGAGTTTTAGTAATGTTTCTTTTACTTACATGGGTACTCTTGTATTGGGGGCATAGATGTTTAGAATTGAGACTTCATCTTGATGGATTTTCCTGTGATGAGTATGAAGTGTCCTTTTCCACCTTATTTGATTGATTTTAGTTTGAAGTCTATTTTGATAGATATTCGGACATATATACCCACTTGTTTCTTAGGGCGATTTGACTGGAAAATATTTTTCCAATTTTCTTCAATGTCTGTCTCTGAGGTTGAGTTGTGTTTTTTGTATGTAGCAGAAGGATGGATCATGCCGTAAAATCTGTTCCTTAAGACTATGTCTTTTTATAGGTAAGTTGAGTGCATTGATATTAAAAGATACTAATGACCAGCGATTATTGATTCCTGTTATTTTTTGTCGGTTGTATGCATTTTTCCCTTCTTTGGGTTTGCTGGTGTGAGGTTATCCATTGCCTGTGTTTTCTTGGGTGCATCTAACTTCCTGTGTTGGAATTTTCCTTCTAGAACTTTCTGTAAGTCTAGATTTGTGGATAGGTATTGTTTAAATCTGGTTTTGTCATGGAATGTCTTTTTTCTCTGTCTATGGTGATTCAAGGCTTTGCTGGATATATTAGTCTGGTCTTGCATCTGTGGACATCTTTTCAGGATCTTCAGGTTTTCAGAACTTCCATTGAGAAGTCAGGTGTGATTCTGATAGGTCTGCCTTTATATGTTACTTGACCTTTTTCATTTTCAACTCATTATATTCTTTCTTTATTCTGTATGCTTAGTATTTTGATTATTATATGATGGGAGATTCTATCCGGCATTGTGGACTAAACAATTACTGCATTCTTGAGCCTTCTGTTGGTAGACAGCCATTGTTGGACTAGCTAGACCATAGCCTCTATAATACCAGGTTAATAAATCTCTTTTACACACACACACACACACACACACAGAGAGAGAGAGAGAGAGAGAGAGAGAGAGAGAGAGAGAGAGACTCATTCATTCTATAAGTTCTGTGCCTCTTGAGAACCCTATATTATATATTATATATATTATATATATGTGTGTGTATGTATGTATATGTATATATATATGAGAAAGAATGATGGCGAATAGAGGGCTACATTAAGAATGAAAGCAACATGTAAATTTACCAAGGGAATTTCTATCTGTGCATCACAGATCTGAAGAAAACGACTTTTTTTCCCCCCTAACATTCTTGAAGAAGACAATAATGGAAGTTTCATAGCTTTGTTTTAGATTGCATTTGTAAATTACCCTATTTACTTTAGCTGAAATAAAGATAAAAACTTTACTTCAAAGTTAGAGAAAAGTTCAAGGAATATAACAATTTAGGCAAAGCTAAATTCAACAAGCACCACACAGTCTACCTTCCACAATCTTTTGGCTTTTCACCTGTATGGGTCATTCTCAGGCAGGCACTAATCAAAGTGGTAAAAAAAAAAAAACCTACCATGGTTTAAGGATACATATTAAACATTTAGTTTAATTAAACATATTAAACATTAGTTAAGAGTTCTGACTTCAGTGACTGACAAAACACACTGAGGGAACTTCTGTTTGCTTGGTTTGAGCCTATGTCCAGACCTGTGCTTACATCAGCATCATCTAGCTGAAACACTCAAACACCATAAAGAAAGTGAGTCTGTTACCAAAAGGAAGGAAAAGGAATACTTGACTGCAAAACACCCAAAAATATTGAGCCATACCTATGTCCTCCTGGGTGAAATTTTAGTCTGCTGTTTCCACTTTTGAAGCGCTGTTTGAACAACTGTTGCCAGAGGAACCAAACACACTCTAAATGGGATACACAGTTGCTGTGCTTGAAGCAAATGCACACTGGGCTACAGCATCCTTGTTCTTGGTGCATTTTTGTAATGTCTGAGTGGATGTTTCTATCATGTTATCTGTTAAGTATGTCTTCATCATTTTTTCCTGAACTTCAAAGTTTACTTTTATAAATATATGGATGCCAAATTAAATAATTTATAAATGATAACACTTACCATCATAATCATCAGAATTATTTTGTTCAAGTAAGAGTTTAATGGCAAAAATGGGGCAAAAGCTTTTATTATTCATAATGGTTGTTGCTGCACATAGAAATAGAAAACCCATTAATTTGTGCAGAATTGTATAATTTTCTCAGAGTTTGTACTGCTGTAATTACTTTTGAACTGATAATAATCATGCCAGTTTCCTAGGGCTGTTGTTAAAATTCCTGTAATACAAAAAGGCAAAGTAAATTTATGGAGAATTTTTACATGTTTGTGGCTAGTAACTACTCAAGCTGTTACAAAAACCTAAACACACTAAAAGTTCAAGTTTATGCTATGGTTACTCACTGTGGTTAGTGCATGGCAGCATGAGACCCCAGGACACTAGACAATAAAGAAAATTGAGAAGACAGGAAAACTGGAAAACAAATTCGATAAACATGTATGTATGTATGTATGTATGTATGTATGTCCTGAACACAGATTTAATTGTGTTCACCAGTCATATAAAGATGGAAATGTCTGTTAAAGAGTAATCAGTTCAGGTGTAGGATCTCACACAAGCAGGTGCATTGCGATCTTTGTCACACTTCTCTGGTGTTCAACGTAAGTCACTTTACTGTGGACAGGAAGGTCAAGTTAATTGCTTACTTTTGTGTTGCTGAAGTCAATGA
Source organism: Alexandromys fortis (assembly GCF_014885135.2). Lineage (NCBI taxonomy): Eukaryota > Metazoa > Chordata > Mammalia > Rodentia > Cricetidae > Alexandromys > Alexandromys fortis. The sequence goes on along the minus strand of NW_026067966.1, from coordinate 8,525,685 downwards.
GAGAACAACTCTAAATCAGGAATGGTTCATTTGGGCCCATGGTTTCAGATGGCCCAGTCTATAGTTGTTTGATCTCATGGTCTTGGGTAGACCAGAATGCAGCATGTGCATTTGGTACAGGAGATTTATTTACTTCATGGTGGACAGGAGTAAGAGACAGATGGATAAATAAGTAGATGGATGGATGGATAGATAGATAGATAGATGTGTGTATACACACATACAGAGGGAGAAGAAGCATGTGAGGCAGAGCCCTAAATCACACTAAGTACATTCCAATTATATGTCCTGAGTGACCCAGTTCCTCTAGCTAAGTCCTATCTCTTAAAGCCACTACTAGCTGGGATGAAAGAATAACCCATGAACCAAAGGGGCATTTCATATTCAACCATAAAGGAATAAAATAGGTACAATGAATAAAACTCTGTTCATTTCAGAAATACATGACAAGTAGAGTTATTATCTGTTTAACGAACCAGTTTGGACTGGCTAACATTACAATCAAAATGGTTTACATAGAATATGTTGTTATAAATAAAGTACATATATTAATAATAAAACTATAAATGACTAATGTTGATTTGTCTCATGGTGTCCTTCATAACAGTTACTGAAAATTGAACTATGACAGGTATGCATGCATGTGAGATGGCATGGGCGAGCTTTGGTCATCAGAAATGAAAGCACACTTCGAGAGTGCCAGTGCTGAGGATTGTCACTGGTGCCCTCCAGCAAGCTTCACTCTTTAGAAGGCAGAATAGTTCTATAAATAGCTTAAGCACAAAGTTTTTTAGAATGAAATGTGATAAAGATGTCTAGTGGCTCCCTCACCCCTATTCTCAACACAGTGCGAAGCAGAGCTTGAGTTTCTGATGCGCAACAGTCCATGTAGGATTTTGTGTGGATAGATGGTGATTACACAGTCTTTGTGGACAGAGGTCCTTATTATTGGATATGAGTATGAAGCCCAGAGGATGCCTGGACACCAAAGATGAGGTAGAAATGTATCCCCAAGCTTGGAGGAATTGAAAAATGGTGACAGAACAAAATCTGTCTGTAAGACATCAAAGACATTTTGACAAAATGATTCAATAAACACAAAGTTATGAGTCAGAGCTGTAGATGTGACTCAGCAGTCATGAGCACGTGTTTCTCTTGAAGAAGACCTGCGTTTGATTCTGACACCCACATGGTGACTCAAAATCAAGGGATCCAATGTTTTCTTCTACCCTCTTTGGGCATCAGACACTCACTTGATACATATACATACTTTCATGCAAAACATTCATACACATAAAGTAAAATAAATCTAAAAAAAAACCCAACAAACAAAACAAAACAAAAACTGAGCTACAATCCACAATTATAGATTTGAAAGATGGGTGCAGTATGACCTAATAATTCTCTGGATTTCCTCAGTGTCTGTTGTTATGTCCCCCTTTTCATTTCTGATTTTGTTAATTTGGATGTCAATTTTGATTAGTTTGGATAAGGATAAAGGTTTGTCTATCTTGTTAACTTTCTAAAAGAACCAGCTCTTTGTTTCATTGATTTTTTTGCATTGTTTTCTTGTTTTTAGTTTATTGATACAGACCTCAATTTGATTATTTTCTGTCTTCTACTCCTGGGTGAGTCTGCTTATTTTTGTTCTAGAGCTTTCAGGTGGGTTGTGAAGTCACTAGTGTGAGTTCTCTGGATCTGTTATGTAGTCATTTAGTTCTATGAACTTTCATTTTAGCACTGCTTTCATAGTGTCCTATAGGTTTGGGGACGTTGTGCCTTCATTTTCATTCAATTCTAGGAAGTCTTTAATTTCTTTCATTATTTCTTCCTTGGCCCAAAGGTAATTCACTTGAACATTGTTCAATTTCCACACATTTGTAGGCTTTCTGCAAATAGTGTTGTTGTTAAATTCTAATTTTAAGCTATGGTAATCCTATAAGATACAGGGGGATACTCCATCCAGTATTTTTTGTATCTGTGGAGGTTCACTTTGTTACCAAGTATATGGTCAATTTTAGAGAAGGTTCCATAAAGTGCTGAGAAGTTATAATCTGTTGTGGTTGAGTGGAATGTTCTATAGATGTCTGTTAAATACATTTGAGTCATGACATCTATTAGTTCTCTTATTTCTCTATTAAGTTTCTGTCTGCATGGCCTGTCCATTGGCAAGAGTAGAGTGAGTGTTGAAGTCTCCTACTATTGGTGTATGGATTTGATGTGTGATATAAGCTTTAGTAATGCTTGTTTTGCAGATGTGGGTACTCTTATATTAGGGGTATAGATATTCAGGACTGAGACTTCATCTTGATGGATTATTCTTGTTATATGTATGAAGACAAAAAAGCAGGCTATTGAATGGAAAAAGATTTTCACCAATCTCCCCATCAGACAAAGTACTGATCTCCAAAATATATAAAGAACTCAAGAAATTAGACATCAAATTTTCAAATAACCCAATTGAAAAATGGGGTACAAACCTAAATGGAGAATTCTAAACAGAGGAATTTCAAGTGGCTGAAAGGCACTTAAGGAAAGGTTCAATGTTCTTAGCCATCAAGGAAATGCAAATCAAAACAACTCTGAGATAACTTATCACACCAGTCACATTGCTAAGAACAAAAACACCAATGATAGATTTAGCTGGAGAGGTTGTGGAGAAAGGGAATGGTGGTAATGCTAGTGGGAATGCAAACTTGTACAACCACTTTGAAACCAGTATGGCAGACCACACTGAACCTGATAGAAGAGAAAGTGGGAAGTAGCCTGCAATACATGGGCACAGGAGACCACTTCCTACATATAATCGCAGTAGCACAGACAATAAGAGCAACAATGAATAAATGGGACCTCCTAAAACTGAGAAGCTTCTATAATGTAAAGGACACACCCATTAAGACAAAAAGGCAACCTACTGAATGGGAGAAGATTTTCACCAACTCCACATCAGACAAAGGTCTGATCTCCAAAATATATAAAGAACTCAAGAAACTGAACATTAAAATTCTAAATAACCCAATTTAAAAATGGGGTACTGAACTGAACAGAGAATTCTCAACAGAAGAATTTCAAATGACCAAAAGGTACTTAAGGACATGTTCAACTTCTTTAGCTATCAGGGAAATGCAAATCAAAACAACTTTGAGATACCATCTTACACCTGTCAGAATGGCTAAAATCAAAAACACCAATGATAGCCTATGCTGGAGAGAATGTGGCATAAAGGGAACACTCATCCATTGCTGGTGAGAATGCAAACTTGTGCAACCACTTTGGAAATCAGTGTGGTGGCTTTTCAGAAAATTGGGACTCAACCTACTACCTCAGGATCCAGCTATACCACTTTTGGGAATATACCCAAAAGATGATGAGGAATATTACAAAAGCATTTGTTCAACTATGTTCATAGCAGCATTATTTGCAATAGCCAGAACCTGGAAACAACCTAGATGCCTCTCAACTGAAGAATGGATGAAGAAAATGTTTCTATTTCTTTAGCATATGTTTAATTAGTTTATCTCATCTTGATTTAATTTTGGTAACTAACATTTATTCATAAAGTTGTCCATTTCCTTTAAGTTTTCTAATTTTGTGGAATATGGATTTTCAAAATATAACCTCATAATTCTTTTGGTTTCTTCCGTGTCTGTTGTTATGTCCCCCTTTTCATTTCTGATTTTGTTAATTCAGATATGTTCTCTCTTCCTTTTGGTTAGTTTGGATAAAGGTTTGTCTATTTTGGTTGTTTTTCTCAAAGAATCAACTCTTTGTCTCATCGATTCTTTGTATTGTTTTCGTTGTTTCTATTTTGCTGATTTCAGCTCTCAATTTGATTATTTTCTGATGTCTAGTGCTCTTGGGTGTTATTGTTTCTTTTTGTTCTAAAGTTCTCAAATGTTCTGTTAATTCACTAGTGTAGGATTTTTCCAGCTTCTTCATGTAGGAATTTAGTGCTATGAACTTTTTTTTTTTTTAACACTGCTTTCATTGTGTCCCATAAATTTGGGTATGTTGTGTGGTCATTTTCATTGAATTTTAGGGAAGTCTTTAATTTCTCCCTTTATTTCTTCCTTGGTCCATTGATGATTCAGGTGAGCATTGTTTGATTTTCATGAGTTTGTGGGCTTTCTGGAGTTAGTATTGCACTTGAATTCTCATCTTAAGCCATGGTGATCTGATAAAATACATGGGATTATTCCATTTTTTTGTATCTGTTGAGGTTTGTTTTGTTACTGAGTATGCGGTCAGTTTTTGAAGATGGTTCCATGAGGTGCTGAAAAGAAGGTATATTTGTTTATGTTTGGGTGGAATATTCTATAGATGTTTGTTAAATCCATTTGCGTCATAACATCTGTTAGTTCCCTTATTTCTGTTAGTTTTTTTTTCTGACCGACCTGTCCAATGGTGAAAGGGGTGTGTTGAAGTCTCTCACTATTAGTGCACGTGGTTTAATGTATGCTTTAAGCTTTATAAGTGTTTCTTTTACATATGATGGTTCCCTTGGTTTGGGGGCATAGATGTTCAGTATTGGGATTTCCTCTTGATGGATTTTTTTTCTGTGACTAATATGAAATGTCCTTTTTTGTCTCTTTTTATTGATTTTAGTTTGAAGTCTATTTTGTTAGCTATTAGAATAGTGACACCAGCTTTTGTTCTTAGGTCCATTCAATTGGAAAATTATTTCTCAACCCTTTACTCTGATTCGATGTCTGTCTTTGAGGTTGAGGTGTGTTTCTTGTATCCAGCAGAAGGATGGATTCTGTTTTCATATCAAATCTGTTAGCCTGTGTCTTTTTATAGGTGAATTAAGTCCATTTATGTTAAGGATATCAATTACCAGTGGTTGCTATCTCCTGTTAATTTAGTTTTTGTTGTTGGTGATGTTAATTTGTGCGTTTTTCTGTTCTTTGGGATTTGCTGCTGTGAGATCATCAGTTGTCTATGTTTTTGCTGATGTAGCAAACTTCCTTGGGTTGGAGTTTTTCTTCTAGTATTTTATGTAAAGCTGGGTTTGTGGCTAGGTATTGGTTAAATCTGCTTTTGTCATGGAATATCTTATTTTGTCCTTCTATGGTGATTGAAAGTTTTGATGGGTATAGTAATCTGGGCTGGCATCTGTGGTTTCTTAATGTCTCCATAATGCTTGACTAAGACCTTCTGGCTTTCACTACCTCCATTGAGAAGTCAGGTGTAATTCTGATAGGTCTGACTTTATATGTTACTTGGCCTTTTTCCTTTGCAGCTCTTAATATTCTTTATTCTGTATGCTTAGTATTTTGATTATTATGTGGCAATGGGACTTTTTTGATTCAGTCTATTTGGTGTTCTGTATGCTTCTTATATCTTCATAGACATAGCTTTCTTTAGGTTGGGAATGTTTTCTTCTACGATTTTGTTAAATATTTTTTTTATGGTGTCCCATATCGGAATCAGGCTTAGGCAGGAGGGAGAGCATGGTGGATTCCTGCTGCCATACAGAGAGATGTTTCCAGGCTGCGCAGTGCTCTGCATGTCAGATTTGGATGTAACTTGGATGAAAAGAGTTTCTGTGTTGCACGCTCAGTCTCAGAGTTAAGGTGCTGAGTGCGGCTCCTACCTGGCAGCCCTAGAGCTAGTAGAAAATGGTATGTCCTCCATTTTGAAATTGGAGAGAGGTGGAGCAAACATCCAGAACAGCCCACTGCTCTGTAGCTCAGAAGCACAACTGATTCAGTCACAAGGGATTCCACAATGTTGAACTAGGTGGGGCAACCCACAGTACCTGTTTTTGACCTAGGAAGGTCACAGCTTAGATTCTTAAGCACTTAGTGATTTAAAGGTACAAAACAAAAATGCTCCTGGATAGTAAAAAATTACAGATTCACAATGGGACAGATTCAGACATAAAAGACCTCTAAATGGGTCACAATGTTGGATGAGTGTACGTAGGCTTGGGAGAGAGAAGAAAAAAGATATAGAGAATAAAGTTAATGTCTTAAAAAAAGAGTAAAGTCTTTAAGAGACAGAGTACAGATAGTTATAGATTAAAAGAAATGAAGAAAAATAAGCCTTGTAAAAATGGAAAATTCAGAGTCTGGATTATGCACATTGTGTTTTCTTTAAAATTTTTGACTGTGAAGGAGCTAAGTACAGAAAGACATTTCATTATATGGGCTGCCAAGCTAAACCAGAATGGATATAATAAGGGTATTATGATTTCAGAATTTGGGTCTAAGGATATGACGCTTTGGAGAGGGTCTTCTTTTGTTTTCACAGAGGATGAGACCCTGTGAATTGTTTCTATCCCAATATGGTATGATAGACCATGCCCTCCTAAAAGGTCACCGTGAACACCTTCAGAAAATTACTTCACCCAACAGGTTATACCATGAAAGACCTAATTAACAACACTCCCATTCAGCAGAAAGCAGTTTGGAGAGAAATAACTGCGTCCATATTCCCAAATATTGCTTATAAATGTTCTTTTATATTTAAAGGGGGAAATGATATAGATATGAATAATTTACATTGGTGTATACTTTACTCTATTGATATAAATTTAAGGTCAATTTTATTATATGTATATGTATTTCTGACCTTAACTAAGGTATTGTGATTGTGTTCATTTAAAAATGTAATGTATATAGGTTGTTAATGGATAATAATCAATAATAGTCAAACTTGTAGTCATATTCGTTAGATTTTTCTAGATATATAGAGATATATTTCAGTTAAATAGGCATTCTTGCCTGGACTAATGCATGAACTAGACTCAAAAGAACCCACAGAGAGAGGACTGCTGAACTTGCCTAAAGGTGAGATAGACTTTCGGGGTTCCTGATTCATGAAAGAGTCTGCAAGACATTCTGCAGGACACAGCAGAAAGTGACTGAACTGTCTTTGAAATTTCCTGCTTCATGGAAATGTCTCCGGATACTATGGACCTGAAGACCAAAGATAGATGCCCCAATGGTACAAAAGAACTTTGGGTGACTGTCCAGGCCACGAGATGTCTCTGTCACTTCTAGAGTTTTGGGTAATATTATATCCTTCTGAAGTCTTTGATGGAGTTGCAGAATAGATAGATAGTTATTGGTTTCCTTAGTTATGATAAAAGATAAAGTAGATATAAATATTGTAACTGTAATTCTTGCTTGATAACTGTTTTGTTATATGTAATTTTACTATGTTAAGGTTAAAGCCTTTTTTGTTTAAACAGAAAAAGGGGAAATGATGGAGGAGGGTCATCTGTCTACGTGTTACTCTAATTGGTTAATAAAGGTACTGCCTTGGCTTTTTGATAGGGCAGGATTTAGATAGGTAGAGTAGACAGAACAGAATGCTGGGAGAAAGGAAGCATAGTTGGTCAGACACCATGGAGCCAGCCGCCAGGTCAGACATGCTGAATCTTTTCCCGGTAAGCCACCACCTCATGGTGCTACACAAATTACTAAATATGGGTTAAAGCAAGATGTGAGAATTATCCAATAAGAGGCTGAAATTAATGGGCTAGGCAGTGTTTAAAAGAATACAGTTTCTGTGTAATTATTTTGGGTAAAGCTAGCTGGTGGCCAGGAGCCAGGCAGCGGAAAGTGGCCTGCCGCTCCTTCTACAGTTAGGTTTTTGTTAGATTTAATGTTTTTTTGACTGATGAGTCTATTTCCTCTATTGTATCTTCAGCGTTTGTGATTCTCTCTTCCATCTCTTGTATTCTGCTGTTTATGCTTGCATTTGTGGGTCCTGATCATTTTATCATGATTTCTGTTTTTATAAATCCCTCAGCTTGTGTTTACTTTATTGTCTCTATTTCAATTTCCAAGTGTTGAATAGTTTCTTTTATATGTTTCATTGCTTTTTTCTTGGTTTTCTTTAAGGGATTTGTTGATGTCTTCCAATTTTTTGTCTTTTTCTCCATTTCTTTGAGGGAATTTCTCATTTCCTCTTTAAGAGACTCAGACATTCTCCTAAAGTTATTTTTTAGATAATTTTCTTCTGATTCATCTATATTTGTTTGTTCAAGTCATGCTGTTGTAGGGGCACTAGATTTTACTGGTGTCATGTTGGTCTTTGTGTTGTTGCGTGTGTTCTTACCTTGTCTATTTATCTTTTTCTCTAATTGGTGTAGTTGGGACTGTCTGTGACTCTAGTAATTATTCTTTCAGTGTAACGGCGTAAGCGAATGCAGACAGATTGTCAAAATATAGACAGCTTTAATGGAGGAATAGACTTACAGAACCACTGTTCCCGCGGAGACCAGGAAAGCAGAAGAGAGCGCTGGGAGCACGCTCACCAATTTTATAGGAGAACTTTAGCCTGAGGCGAACATGCCCCCTAAGGGGTGGGACTTATCCCTACATTTCAGGTGCCAGTGGATCCAAGGCTCAGATGGTTGCTCCTCGTGGTACGGTCAGTGTCATGTTTCCAATTACCCTGTTGGTCACTCATGTTCTTGGATGTTGCTCAGTGCTCCCAGGCTTTGCCCCATTCCTGTGGGGTTCACTGTCTCAGGCCTGATTTAGCCTAGGTTGCCATCTCAGACCTGTTTCTGTAAATGTCCCTCATGTGGATCACTCCTGCAGAGATCCCTGGCTTGGGGTTGGTCCTGCAAAGGTCTCTGACTCAGGCCTACTCCCTCAGATGTCCCAGACTTGTGCCTGGGCCTGCAGAGTCTTCTGGTTCCTGCCTACTCCCTCAGAGGTCCCAGACCAATGCCTGTATCTTCAGAGTTCCTGGCTTAGGCCTATTCCCTCAGAGGTCCTAGACACATGCCTGGGCCTGCAGAGGTCTCTTGTTCCTGCCTACTTCCTTGGAGGTTCCAGACACATGCTTGGACCTGCAGGGGTCCTGGTTCAGGTCTACTCCCTTGAAGGTCCCAGATTCACACTTGTACCCACAGAGGTCTCTGACTCTGGCCAACTTTCTCAGTAGTTGCTGTCCTCTACCTGCTCTTGTGGATTTCATTGTCTCAGGTCTGCTCTGGCCCAGGTTGCTGGCTCAGTCCTGCTTCTACAAATTTTCCTGGTCTGGATCTGCTCCCACTCCTGTAGAGCTTGCCATCTCAGGCCTGCTCCAGCCTAGATCACTGGTTCAGATCTGTTTTTATGCCAATACCAGGCTGTTTTCATTACTGTAGTTCTGTAGTAGAGTTTCAAGTCAGGGATTGTGACACCTTCAGATGTTCCTTTCTTGTACAGAATTGTTTTGACTATTATTGTTTTTTTTTTAAATATGAAGTCAAATATTGTTCTTTCAAGGTCTGTGAAGCATTTTGCTGTGATTTTGCTGTGGATTTCATTGAATCTGTAGATTGCTTTTGGTAAGGAAGTCATTTTTACTATGCTGATTCTACCTACACAAGAACATGGGAGATCTCTCTATTTTCTGATGTCTTCTTTGATTTATTTTTTAAATGATTTAAAGTTCTTCTCATACAGGTCCTTCTCTTGTTTGGTTAGCATTACCCCCAAGTTATTTTATGTTATTTGCAGCTTTTGTAAAGGGTGATATTTCGCTGATTTATTGCTCAGCCCATTTATCATCTGGATTTAGGAAGGGTATTAATATTTTGAGTTAATCTCATATCCTGCTATATTACTGAGGGTGTTTATCAGTTCAGTTGTATGAGTTCCTGGGTATAATTTTTGGGGTCGCGTATGTATACTATCATATAATCTGAAAATAGTGAAAGTTTGACTTCTTCCTTTTCAATTTGTATTCCTTTGATCTCCTTTTGTTGTCTTATTGCTCTTGTTAGAACTTCAAGTACTAAGCTAAATAGCTATGGAGAGAAGGGATAGCTTTGTCTTGTTCCTGATTTCAGTGAGATCACTTTGAATCTCTCTCCATTTAGTTTGACGGTAGTTTTCTGTATGCTGCCTTTATTATGTTTAGGTATGTTCCTTGTATTCCTCCTCTCTCCAAGACCTTTTTTTTTTAAAGAGTTATTTATTTATTAAGCATTCAATGTACTGCTGGCAAGGAAGGCACCAGGTCTCATTACAGATGGTTGTGAGCCACCATGTGGTTGCTGGGAATTGAACTCGGGACCTCTGGAAGAGCAGCCAGTGCTCTTACCCTCTGAGCCATCTCTCCAGCCCCCTCTCCAAGACCTTTATCATGAAGGGGTGTTGAATTTTGTCAAAGGCTTTTTCAGCATCTAATGAGATGACCATGTGTATTTTCTTTCAATTTGTTCATACAGTGATTTACATTGATAGATTTTCTTTTTCTTTTTTTTTTATTTGATTTTTCGAGACAGGGTTTCTCTGTAGCTTTTTGGTTCCTGTCCTGGAACTAGCTCTTGTAGACCAGGCTGGCCTTGAACTCACAGAGGTCCGCCTGCTTCTGCCTCCCGAGTGCTGGGATTAAAGGCGTGAGCCACCATTGCCCGCTGTACATTGATAGATTTTCATATGTTGAACAATTCCTGCATTTCTGGGACGAAGCCTATTTGGTCATGGTATGCCACGTCCACAGCAGTGACTGCCGTGTAGTGACAAAATGCCTCTGCGCTGGCCTTTGCCTGCTGAAGGATTGGGGTTAGAGCTTCTTGGAGCGAAGCCCCAGGTGGTCGCCCTGACAATCAGCTGTCGAGATAGGACCTGATGCCATAGGCAGATCTCATATCTGGAGATGGCCTTGAGAGCGAGCCCTCCTGACACCCTGTATGATCTTTCTCTGTATTTCTTAATTTTCCTGTTTGCAGCTGACCGCTTACCAAGAGATCAAAGTACGTCCTTGGCTCGGCTCCAC
>NW_026067966.1:8482194-8503904 GCF_014885135.2 Alexandromys fortis | reverse complement strand
TAGAAGGAGCTCTATTTTGATTATGCTTAGCCTTGATTTATGTCTGGAACCCTGAGTGGGGTGATGTAATGAGCCTGCCAAGTTCTTTGATCTGTTTTGTACAAAAACTGAAGCTTTGCAGAAGTACAATTGCAGCAGATTTTCACTACACAGTGTGTCTGTCTGTCATTCCCTTGCGTCGTATCCTGGCTATCCTATCCTTCAACCCTGTCCTCCCGTGGATAGCAGTCTCACAGAGGGACGGTCCGTGGCAATGGTAGATGATTTTTCTCATGTCTTCTTGGATTTGGTTTGCCAGTATTTTTATTGAGTATATTTGCATTAATGTTCAATAGGGATATTGGTCTGTAATTCTCTTTCTTAATAATACTTTTGAGTGGTTTGGGTATCAGGGTAACTGTAGCCTTGTAAAAAAGGTTTGGAAATGTTTCTTCTGTTTCTACCATGTGGGGCAATTTGGGTTCATCTTTGAAAATCTTGTAGAATTTTGTGCTGAAACCATCTGGCTCTGTCCCTTTTTTGGTTGGGAGACTTTTGGTGACTGTTTCTAATTTCTTAGAGGTTATAGGTATATTTGATTTGCTTATCTGGTCTTGATTTAGTTGTTTTATGTGGTACTTATCCAGGAAATTGTCCATTTCCTTTAAGCTTTCCAATTTTGTGGAGTATGGGTTATTTATTTATTTGTTTATTTATTTATTTATTTATTTATTTATTTATTTATTTAAGATTTCTGTCTCTTCCCCACCGCCGCCTCCCATTTCCCTCCCTCTCCCCCAGTCAAGTCCCCCTCCCTCGTCAGCCCAAAGAGCAATCAGGTTTCCCTGAGTATGGGTTTTTGAAGTATGTGATTGTATGTGATTTGATGATTCTCTTAATTTCCCCTATGTCTGTTGTTATGTTTTCATTTCTGATTTTGTTAATTTGAATATTCTCTTTTGCCTTTTGGTCAGTTTGAATAAAGGTTTTTTGTTGATGTTCATGAAGAACCAACTTTTTCTCATTGATTCTTTGTACTGTTTTCTTTGTTTTCAGCTGTCAATTTGATTATTTCCTTTCATCCAATCCTCTTGGGTGAGTTTGTTTCATTTTGTTCTAGAGATTTCTTTTGTTTTGTACTGTTCATTTGCTAGTGTGGGATTTTCTAAACTTCTTTATGTAGGCACTTAGTGCTATGAACTTTTTTTTCTTAGCACTGTGTCCCCTAGGTTTAGGTATGTTGTGTAGTCATTTTCATTGAATTTTAGAAAGTCTATAACTTCTTCCTTTTTTTCTCCCTTGATCCAGTGGTGATTCATTTGAACATTGTTCAGTTTCTCTGTGTTTGTGGGCTTTCTGAAGTTAGTGTTGGTGTTCTATTCTAACTTTAAGCCATCGTGATCTAATAAGATGTAAGGGGTTATTCCCAGTTTTTTTTTAATCTGTTGAGATTTAATTTGTTGCCAGTATGAGTTCAATTTTTGTGAAGGTTCCATGAGGTTCTGAGAAGTCATATTATTTTGTGTTTGGGTGAAATGTTCTATCAATGTATGTGAAGCCCATTTGAGTAACAACAACTGTTAGTTCCTTTATTTTTCTGTTAAGTTTCTGATGGTAGACCCATCCAATGGTGAGATGGAATAATGAAATCTCCCATTATTAATGTGTGGGTCTTGATGTGTGATTTAAGCTTTAGTAATGTTTCTCTTATGAATAAAGGTGCTCTTGTATTTGGGATACAGATGTTCAGTATTAAGACTTTATCTTGATGAATGTTTTGTGTGATGAATATGAAATGAACTTTTTCATTTCTTTTTACTAATTTTAGTTTGAAGTCTATTTTGTTAGATATTAAGATAGCTATACCAGTTTTTAAGGTCCATTGATTGGAAAAATCTTTTCCACCCCTTTTCTCTGAGGTAATGTCAGTCTTTGTAGTTGAGGTGTGTTTCTTGCATGCAGCAGAAGGATAGATTTTGTTTTTGTATCCAATCTGTAAGCCTGTGTTTTTTATAGGCTAATTGGATCCATTAATAGTAAGAGATATTAAGGAACTAGTTGTTAGTTCCTTTTATTTTATTTTGTGGTTGTGGTTGGTATTGAGTATATATTTCTCTTTTTTGGGATTTTCTGGTGTGGTTTTATCCATTTTCTGTGATTCTGTGGGTATAGCTAACTTCCTTGGGTTGGTATTTTCCTTTTAGCACTTTCTATAGGACTGGGCTTGAAGATAGGCATTGATTTAATTTGGTTTTGTCATGAAATATCTTGTTTTCTCCATCTATATTGATTGAAAATTTTGCTGGAAATAGTAGTCTGGGCTAGTATTTGTAGTCTCTTAGTGTTGGCATGATGCCTGACCAGGACCTTTTGGCTTTCACTGTTTCCATTGAGAATTTGAGTGTAATTCTGATAGGTCTGGATTTATATTTTACTAGGCCCTTTTCCTTTGCAACTCTTAATATTCTTTCTTTATTTTATATGTTTAGCATTCTGATTGTTTTGTGGAGAGGGGCCCTTTTGTTGTCCAGTCTCTTTGGTATTCTGTAACCTTCTTGTATTTTTATATAGGCATGTCCTTCTGTAGGTTAGGAAAGTTTTCTTCTATGATTTTGTTGAATATATTTTCTATGCCTTTGAGCTGGAGTTCTCCTTATTCAGTTCCTATTATTCTAAGATTCAGGGTTTTTTTTTGTGGTGTCCTATATTTTCTGGATATTTTGTGTTAAGGATTTGTTGGATTTAGCATTTTCTTTGACAAATGTATCTATTTCCTCTATTGTATCTTCCCCCTCTTGTTTTCTGTTTTTATGCTTATATCTGTAGTTTCTAATCACTTACCCAGATTTTCCATTTCTAGATTTCCCTGGAGTTGTGTTTTCTTTATTATCTCTATTATCTGTTTCAAGTCTTAAACTGTGCCTTTCACCTGTTTGATTGCTTTTTCTCTTCTTCTTTTTTTATTTTTTCTTTTGGATTCATTGATTTCTTCTAATTTTTGTTTGCCTTTTCCTCTACTTCTTTAAGGTAATTTTTCAATACTTCTTTAAGGGCCTCAACCATCATTATAAAGTTATTTTTAAAGTCATTTTCTTCTGCTTAATCTGTGTTAGGTTGCTCTGGTTTGCTGATGTAGAACCACTAGTTTCTGGTGGTGCTGTATTCTTTATATTTTTAGTGTATTCTTACCCTGTTGTCTACCCATTTCTTCCTCCAACTGGAACAGCTGGGCCTGTCTTTCAAGAGTGTCTCTTTTTCTCCAATTGATGTCGTTGGGGGCTGTGGTTCCTTTGAACATTCCTTTAGATGTAAGCAGAGCAGAGCCTTCTGTAATCATTTGTCCAGGTGCTTACACACCCGTGACTCACTCCTCCTGGTGCAGGCATGGCTGTTGCCCCAATGGTTGCTCCTCCAGTTGCAGTCAGGGTTGAGTCTGAGGTTCTGGTGGTCAAGCAATCTCCAGAGGCCACTGCTATCACCACAGCCTGCTGCTCTGCTGAGGTTTTCTCTCCAGGTGGCCTGGCCTGCCTGCCATGCTGCTGAGGCATCCTCTCCTGATGGCTTCTAATTATCAAGTTTTAATAGTATTACTTTTAGCACAACTGAGTTTTCATTTATATAGCCAATATTCATCCACTAATGCTTTGTTGACTATTTGAAAAATATCTGGCTTTCATATAATTTCTTTCTATCTTTCTGAGGTAATTGCCATCAAATTCTAGACATACTCAGGCTTCTATTTACCTTCTAGGTATCCAGGAAAACAGTGAATGAATATAATTACTATCTACCTCCTAACAATTGCTCTCTTTTTACTCATTATTCAGAGTACCCTCAATATTGAGATAGCCAGCTGCCATTTGAAGCTGTGGTACATGCTTTTCTTGGCTTTACTTTGCTTAAACCTCCCCAACATGTCTCATAAATACTAAAATCTTTTAATAGCTGCCAGTTATTAGTTAACCTGTTGCTTTTATTCCCAATGCTTTATGGAGTTTCCAAAAACTTTTATTCCTATAAATTTGTTTTGTTTTAGTTGTTTTTAATGTTTCACAGTTCTAATACAATTTCTTTGCTCCTAAGTTACAAACCACCAAATCCTAACTTCTACTACTTAAATCTTATTGTGTTGACTGGTTTTTGTCAACTTGACATAAAACTATACCTATCTGGGAAGAGTAAATCTTAATTAAGAAAGTCCCTCCATCTGATTGACCTGTAGGCAAGTCTGAAAGGCATTTTCTTAACTTATGATTGATGTGGAAGGAACACACTCATTGCAGGCAGTGCCATTCCTGGGCAGGTAGTCCTGCATGGCACAAGAAATCAGGCCGAGCAAGGCTAGAGGAGAAACTCAGTGTACCGTGCTTCTCAATGGCTTCTGCAGGTCCTGCCTTAACTTCACTCAGTGATGGAGTATAACTTGAGATTCTCCCCAAATTGTGTTTTGTTAAGGTGCCTTATCATCATCAATAGAAACTTCCACCAAGACAATAGTACTTACCATATAATTTTATTAATTTTCTGAAGTAAAATATGGTACTTCTCATGACAACCTCTGTTTCCATTTGCCACATTCATCCAAAGGTATCTGCTACTTAACCACAATTTGGTTTTATATCTGCTATGACCAAGAGGTCAAAAACTAAAATTTAGTGATTTCCTACCTGTTTCATTATTATTTTTAAACAGTAAGTCTCAAATTCAAATGCCTACAGAGGTCAAATAGGTGCATATCTGTGTGCCAATGATAAAACCTTTTAGCAATTCCCAGAGTATTAAATGCTATTATAAAGCAAAATGTCCCCCAAATGAACTTTCCTATGTGTGTAAGAAACATGTTCTTTCAAGAGAGAACAATAGCTTGCTAGTGACCTCAGTTAGGTCACCCCATTAATTTCACAGTGTCATCTCTCCAGGTACAAGCCAAAAGGAAAGAACTTTCACAGATATTTGCAGGAATACACAGGTCCAGAGGTGGTGGGTTATCATAAGGTGTTTTCTGGTCCATTAAATAATCACTGTGACTTCAGGGGTGTATCAGGAAGGAACATAATGGCAAGAAGAGAGTAACTACAGCCTAATTGAACATTCACTGTGACAGATGACTATCTCTTCCAGGCACCACACACAAGGGCACAACTGAATCAATCAGTAGCAATAGAATAGAAATCAAGTATTTTTCTTATAGCTAGGGCAAGAGAGTAAGATTCCAATGGAGATAGTATTGACATAAAATAAATCAAGGGAAAATTAGATCATCTTGCAGATCTTCTGAGGTTTACCCACATCTTCTGCCTTCTAAGTACGTTCAAGATAAAAATGGTAAAACTGAGTGCAGTGACATTAGACACTACCTGAGAAGCAATACACATGATGTTTCTGTTTTCTTTACACTTTTCTGTACTTCTGTAGATAAACATGTTTATATAAATTATAGAAAAGTATGAGTTTTATGTTTTCTATGCTGTATGGCATACAAAGGGACCACTCTTTTTAGAGCATTTTAGGTTGCCAGTATTATGGGAAATCTTCCAGGACTCCAGGAAGTCATTGAATTGTTGAGAGGTATAGACAGGGCCATCAGTAGTCTTAAGTGTCCAAGGTATTCCCATAACTACCATGACCAACTTAAGAGCCATGATAGCATTGACGGCTTTCTTCCCAGAAAGGGTGAGGGCACAAACAAAGGATGAACAGGTGTCTATTACCACATGCACCCATATTTAAGGTTGATAAAGGGGGCATAGTGCATAAATGCTGGATGAAGATGTAGTGTGGCTGAGGAAATAGATGTCAACGGACTATTCTTTTCACTTTTAGGTGTGGTCATAACATAAAAATGGACTTAAACATTGGAGAAGCACAAATTGAGCCAGGGGTGGCAATGGAGAAAGAGTTGGAAGGTGGGCTCAGCATCCCAAACAGCATAGTGGGCTTTGGAGTAGGGGAGGGAGCCGTGGAGGATGGGATACTGACACACTGCTCAGCCTGAGGGACTCCAGGAATTTGATGTCAGTGAGTGGTGTTGCAGATGAAGAAGAGTCAGTTCCAGGAAGGCAGCTGTAGGCTTGGAGTCTGAGGAGGTGCTGGACAACTACCCTGTCAGCAATTATGACATCACCAGCCACCATCATACCTCTCCAGATTTCTACTGGAACAGCCCCTTTGCTGATCTTCTCAAATCCCTCCCTGGCAATAGAATGTACCAGATCAGTAGCAGTGGTAATGCCATCCCCAGTCTCTTCAATTGTGACATTGGTAATATCTTAAACATGTTTAAATGATAATTTTATATTTATCCTTTAAATCAATTGACTTTGCAACAGTGAGCCCATCTTTTGTTACTTTGGGACTTCCCCAGCTCTGTTCAGTAATCGCTGTTCTTTGCTTTGGTCCCTTTGGGAGTGGAGGCTGGGCTTGCCCAAATAGCAGCCATGAGTAGGAGCTCATCGGGGGTCTGCCGCTCAGAGGGCTGTGGGGCTCACAGAGGCTGCTGTTGGCAGCTGACTTGACCTGCGGTAGTGAAACAGTGCACTGAATGTGCTGGTGTGAGTCACGCACGGATGATGACAGGCCCCTCATGCTGTGGGGTTTGCAACTGAGGCCCCACCAGGCTATTCTCACTCCCATAGCCAGTAAGGCCAGAGTGCTACTGTAAGAATGAGGTCAAGCACAGCTGGGACAAGTGCCATGGCACTTGCTGGTCCCCTGCAGTCGCAGGTTCAGCCTTCCTATAAACCCAATGGGGGATTTCCTGCTCAGCTCTGCCAACAGCTCCAAAAGTACCCCAGTGAAATTTGTAGCTTCCCATGGCAGGAATGGAGCTAAATGGGAAGCAGGACGGGCAATCTTAACTGTGGCCATACTCACTGCAGCACACCCCCGAGGGCCTGTCTCCCCTTCTTCAGATGTAGAGAGATCAGGCATGGAAGGGGAGGAGGTGAAGAAGAGGTTACATATTTTGTGGAGGGCGACAGGAGACAAATGGACAGACAAATGGACAGAAAAAATTGGCAGACAACACACAAAAAAAGAAAGGGTGGATGTCCAAATGCTTACCTGCCAAAGGGACTAAGACCACACAACGCTGAGGGGCCTTTTCATCAAAAATACACCATTTTGGGGCTGCTGGGCAGTGCTTTGAGTAAGGAGAGGGAAAAGACTAAAACCTATTCCAGGCAAAACCCATAAATTAATAGCTACAATGACAAAAAAGGACTCTGATCAGGCAGGCTCAAAACCTAGCTATAAGTTCCTGTTCTGGGTTCCCAATGTAGCTAGGCCCTAACACCTGTATGTAGGAAGTTAAGGCCTACCAGGCCAAAAGGAGTCAACCTGGAGTCTGCCTGGAGCTGTCAGAGGTCCCAGTCATGCCTAGCCAATGAGGAGTGACCATGCGATGCCAATGGACCAGAACGCCTGGGTGCTGGAAGAGTAAATAAGTTTTTTCTCTGTTGTTAAATAAAGAAATCTGCTGTATGCCTAATGCCTGACTCCCACTGTCTGCGCCATTGATGCCATGCCTTCTCACCCCCTCCTCGGAGGAAGACCATAGGGCCCAGCTACAGCCAACAAAGCATAAAACCTGTGCAGACCCATACTTTATTCTTTCACTAAAGCATACACCCCACTTCTCTCTTTAGAATACCACTCTATTCTGATTTACTTTTTGTGATTTACATTAAATTATGTTTTTGATCCCTTTTTAGTGGCAGAGACTCATTTATCTAAACTGCAGTATTTTAGGAAGACATTATTCTGAGATTTTGGCACGGTATAACTATATTTAGTCATGTCTTGCCTATGCAGACTATAACAAGTTTACAGTTATGTTCAAATCTAAGGCTGAAACTGTGTGCTTTTTGGCATGTGCTTGGGCAGATGCTTCATCTTTAATTTTTTATTACTTCCTTTATTTTTTGAGATTATAATTACACCGTTTCTCCCTTCTCTTTCCTCAATACAAATTCTCTGAGATACCTCTCATTCTTTTTCAAGTTCATAACTTCTTTTCTCATTAATTGTTATATTCATATATACATATTCCTAAATACAACTAGCTCAGTCTGTATAATATTACTTGTTCTTACACTTTCAACGCTGAACATTTGATATTGAATAGCCAAGGTTGCTCCTCTATGAGGAAGACTATTTCTTCTGCTCTTGGCATTCATTAGTTGCCTATGGTTCTTTGTGCAGGGCTGAGCCCTTTTTGGCCTTTCCCTGGCACTTGGGAATGTACACTGGTTATTGATTAGTTCATGTATAGGCAATCTGTTGTTGAGATTTCATCGGTATAGCTTATGACATTCCTAGGCCTCATAGTGAACGCCCCGATCTTTGGTCTCTTACATCTGAGCCTTATGTGTGGAAGTTCATTTGACTTGGCTTTACAATTTTGCATTTATATAGGTTGTGGAGCTTTTGTAATGATTTTAGTCTGTTGCAAAGAGAAGTTTCCTTGATGAGGGATGAGAACTTCACTTATCTGTGGATACAAGGACAAATATTAGCAATGTATTTTAATCATTTGGATTTTATAGAGTAAATGGTTGCCTTTTTATATGCTCATGTTTCTCTGAATAAAATCTGAATTGCAGCTTCAAGAATTGTCACTATAAATCATCATTGTCTGAAAAGTAAACAGTAAAGATAAGGAAACAATATCTTTTGGAAAGAAAGCATGGTGAAATTATCCATGGAAAAGATGGGTAAGAAAATAGCCAAGCTTAGAGGGGAAATGTCTACATTCCTCCTAAGAAGCCATTATCTGTGCTTTATTTCAGTCCATGGAGATGAAATAAATTAACAATACCCACAGCATTCCCATTTAATATTCTATATCATTACAAATAAAGAGACAATGGAGCCTCATGTGGAAGTAAGAGAAATGCACACTAATGCTACATTTGCTATTAAAACACAGAGGCACAAATTGCCTGTTAAACCCCAAATTTCCACTACATTATAAAGGCATTAAACATGCCTTGCCTAAAGCAGTCATGGTTTATTTTTCTTTACCTCTAAATATTTTATAGTGCTCCTCTTAATGTCAACCATATAGTTCTTGGGTGTATATCTCAGTGGGCAAAATGATTGTCCTGAAAACATGAGGATCTGGGTTTGGATCCCTAGAACCAATGAAAAGCCAGGGCATGGTTGAGTATGTATGTAATCCTAGTATTTTGATAAACAATGGAGACAGAAATATCTCTGGCACTAGCTGGTTAGTTATTCAAGCTAAACTGGCAAGCTTCAAGTTCAGTGAGATGCCCTGTCTCAAAAATTGGGTGGAGAGCCATTGAAGAAGATATCTGTCAAACTCTGGCCTTTAAACTCTCTCTCTCTCTCTCTCTCTCTCTCTCTCTCTCTCTCTCTCTCCCCCTCCCTCCCTCCCTCCCTCCCTCCCTCCCCCCCTCCCTCCCTCCCCCCCTCCCTCCCTCCCTCCCTCCCCCCTCTCTCTCTCTCACACACACACACATACACACACAGAGTTCCTTTTGTTTTTGTGTAGCTTTCATTGGATAATGAATAAAGAAACTGCCTTGGCCTTGTTGATAGGGCAGAACTTAGGTAGGCAGAGAAGACAGAACTGAATTCTGGGAAGAAGGGCAGAGTGAGAGACGCCATGGATCTTAGGCCTGAGATGAACGCTGGTTAGAATATTGCCGGTAGGCAATAGTCACATGGCCATACACAGATTAATAGAAATGGTTTAAATTAAGATGTAAGAATTAGCCAATAAGAAAGTAGAGCTAATAGGCCGAGCAGTGTTTTAATGAATACAGTTTTTGTGTGGGTATTTCGGGTGTAAGCTAGCCAGGCAGCCCGGACAAACAAAGGGCCCACTTTCTTTGTAAGGCACACACACTCAAAGACACAGACACATAGATAGATAGATAGATAGATAGATAGATAGATAGATAGATAGATAGAGACACACACAGAGATGTATAGACATGTACACACATCCAAAGTATATTCTTTTATGAAATAAAAAAATCTAGCTGTGTTATTATATCATTATCCTAAACAAGAAACATCCAAATTTTGTCTATTAACCCAACAAAAATTAACTTTCTAGAGGATTCTAATTTTGTGTCTTGTTTATTATTGCCCTTGAGAACTTATAATACACGTTTATATTTATTAACACTTTGACATGTCCAGAATACACTTTCAAGTAAAAATCCTGGGTCTAATACTAGATATAATTTCCTTTATTGTTGGCAGAATATAATTAGGGATAAAATATGTTTGCAAAATGGAATGCCTATAGAGAAATTTCTTGTCTTTGTATCCTTGCCCTTCAAGCAACTAACTTAGTATTCCTGGATATTTTGTTTCAGTTTATAAAGACTTAGAGCTTTTTGTTTCATGTTAACTCTTTGTTTTATAACTTTACACTTAACATATGGAAAGAAATTCCCCTCAATCACACATATACCTTTACTGATATTAGCTACTGAACACTGGACACAACAGCATTACAAAAAAAGCGAATAAATGTTACAGAACAAGAGAAAATTAATATAGTCTTTGAAAGAAAACTGCTCATTAAATGTTTTACATTATTAACTTACTTGAAAACATTAACTATTTTTAATTGATCCGTAACTATATATAGTGTATAGTCTACAAATTTACCTGGTAATAACATCTTAATACAATGACTTCCACCATGGTTAAGAAAATATTGTCTGAAACCAAGTCAAATCCCAGTTAGTTACTTGTGGTACCTTACTTAACTGTGCTGTAAGATTTGGAGCGTAATCATACTTGCCTTGTGAATTTATTACAGGTATTGTATAAGCTAAAGTAATTCCAGTGTTTAAAATAAATTGTAGCACATAGAAATATATTCACTTTCAGAAATACTCCTACTTTTCACCAATTTTTTTCTTTCTGAATGTTTCAGCAGCATGTCCGGACCTGTCTTCTCTCAACTATAGGCTGCCTGTCCACTGTCAGTATTTCCCGTCAGCACTATGCGCTAGCATAGTGGTTTTCAACCTGTGGTTCACAGCTCCTTTAGAGGTTGAATGACACTTTCACGGGGGTCATATATCAGATATCCTGCATATCAGATATTTACACTGTGATTTGTAACAGAAGGAAATTACAGTTATGAAGTAGCAGTGCAACTAATTTTATGGTTGGGGTGTCACCACAACATGAGGAGCTGTATTAAAGGGTTGCAGCATTAGGAAGTTTGAGGATAACTCCTCTAGCTAGCATCTACTGCCTCCATGAATGGCAGCAACACCAAAAGGACAGAACCAGGGAAGTCCTGACTTCTCCCTTAGTTTCTTTGTTACCAGCCTGGTATCCTTTCCTTTCTAGTATACACAGTGTTTTAGTGTTACTGTGGTTGAAGTGAAAGAAGAAATAATGTTTTGCACATCTGTAAGACAGCAAAGAGGAGCCTATGTGACCCACAACATCCAAAAGTTGAATTGGTTTGTTGTCCCAAGTTCTTATCATTTGTGACTCTTTCCTAGACCATTTGAGATCTGCGATAAGTCCATTATCTCTTAATCTAACTTGCACATTAGTTCTGATGGTTTTTCACTATAAATAAGCAATTTTTGATGGTATTTCACTTATAAACAAGCAATTAAAGATATATAAGCCCTGAATTATTTTCTTCCCAAAGGTGTTTAATGTGATCTTATCTGAAAATGTGTTCTTGTGAGATCATCATGTTTGTAGAGGTAGGTGTGACTTAGTTTCTTTTCTTGCTGTTGTGGATAAAATACTCTGACAACTCAAGGAAAAAGAGTTTATTTCAGCTCATAGTTCAGTGATGTAGTCTGTCATGGCATTGTAGTCAAAGTAACAGGAGCTTGAAGCCCCGGTCACATGATATCTACAGTGAGAAAACAGAGAAGAACAAATGCTAATGCTGAGCTCACTCAGCCCATTTTATACAGTCCAGGAATCCAGCTAGGGAATAGCACTGCCTACAGTGTGAAGCTCTCACATCATTTAAATAGCCTCCTATAAATATGTTCAAAGTCCCATCTGCTAGTTGATTCTGTATTCTCACAATCTGACATGAACACTATCAGAGGATCCTAATATAATTTGGCCAATAATCTTAATAAAAAGAGAATGTGTACCCAGAGACAGTAAAGCATCTGATGAAAATAAAATGCAAAAATGAAGTCAAAGCCAGGCAGGAAATCCATATATATGGAATCAGGGAGAAGCCATGTAACTGCCAAAGGAAACAAATGATAGAACCTTACAATTAGGCCACAGCCTAATGGTGATACACAGATGAATAGAAAGGAGTTAATTTGAGATGTAAGAGCTATCTAGAAATATGCCTAAGCCATCAGACAAACTGCGTTGTAATTCATATAGTTTCTGTGTGATTATTTGGGTTTGGGCATCTGGAAAATGAAATGCAGTCTCCATTTACATTACTCTGTTAAAACTTAGCCACATCTCACTCTGGTTGGCTTCATTTTTATCTTAATCAGCAGGGGAAACAGAAAGTTCTTCAAGGAGAAAATTGTACATGTGAGATTTTTCTCTTTTCCTTTGAGTTGAAGAAGGGATCTTGATTTTTTTGTTTGATTGGATTTTTGTTTCTCAAGATAGGGTTTCTCTGTGTAGCTTTGGTGCCTGTCCTATAACTAGTTCTTGTACACTAGTCTGGCCTTGAACTCACAGAGATCTGCCTGCTTCTGCCTTCCAAGTGCTGGGATTAAAGATGTGAGCCACCACCTCCTGGCCGAAGAAAGAATCTTGAATAGGGCATTGCCTGCAATAGTTTTTGTTCAATATGTGTTCTGTAGTTTGGATAACACGTTGCACACACTTTGTCCAGAGATTGATTCTACTGGTCATCATGGTTAGGTGGATGAAAACCTTAAGAGTCTTTCTCTTCAGGTCAAGAGGCTTTTCTGGGCTTTTTATTTTCTGTGTATGAGGGAGACATCATTTAATTTTTTTTCCATGCTACTCTCTTTATTTTTGGCAGTGTTTTGTAAAACCCAGAGTTTTCCCATTGAGTTCAATTCCCAGCCCCATATATATCTCTATTTTCTTTTCTTTTTTAATTAATTAATTAATTAATTAATTAAAGATTTCTGTCTCTTCCCCGCCACCGCCTCCCATTTCCCTCCCTCTCCCCCAATCAAGTCCCCCTCCCTCATCAGCCCAAAGAACAATCCGGGTTCCCTGCCCTGTGGGAAGTCCAAGGACCACCCACATCCATCCAGGTTTAGTAAGGTGAGCATTCAAACCGCCTAGGCTCCCACAAAGCCAATACATGCAGTAGGATCAAAGAACCCATTGCCATTGTTCGTGAGTTCTCAGTAGTCCTCATTGTCCGCTATGTTCAGCGAGTTCGGTTTTATCCCAGGCTTTTTCAGACCCAGGCCAGCTGGCCTTGGTGAGTTCCCGATAGAACATCCCCCATTGTCTCAGTGTGTGTCTCAGTGAGTGGTCCTGAGTTCCTTGCTCGTCCTCTCTCTCCTTCTGCTCCTGATTTGGACCTTGAGATTTCTGTCCGGTGCTCCAATGTGGGTCTCTGTCTCTGTCTCCTTTCCTCGCCTGATGAAGGTTAATATTCAGGAGGATGCCTATAATATATATAACCTATGGGACATGATGAAAGCAGTGCTAAGAGGAAAGTTCATCATTTAATTTTGTAGAACATGAATCAATTATTTCAAACCATTGAAAGGTTATTTGTACTTGTACACTATAGGTGTTTTTTTTTTTTTTTTTAAAGAAACACAGCTTATCTTTACTAGGTTAATTTGTGAAAGAAACAAGGAGTCTTTGAAAACTACATGTAAAAGTGGAGATGACCAGAGTTAGTGTAGGTGTGGGGAGGTATAGGGGTAGATGGGCAGAGTTAGTGTATGTGTAGGGTAGGGGTGGGTGTAGGGGTACATGGGCAGAGTTAGTGTAGGGGTGGGTGTAGGGGTAGATGGGCAGAGTTAGTGTATGTGTAGGGTAGGGTGGGTATAGGGGGAGATTAACAGAGTGAAGGTATGTGTAGGGGTGGGGGGTGTAGGGGTAGATGAGCAGAGTGAGGGTATGTGTAGGAGTAGGGTGGGTATAGGGTAGATACTTGCCCCTCTTCCTCCTCCACTCTCTCATTTTCCCCATTCTCTCATATTTTATGGCACTATCAGATGAAGATCATAACAAAACTAAAACAAAGACTGCACAAGCCATAAAAATTAGCATATAAGGTTTCAGTCTGGTGCTCCAATGTGGGTCTCTGTCTCTGTCTCCTTTCATCGCCTGATGAAGGTTAATATTCCGGAGGATGCCTATATGTTTTTCTTTGGGTTCTCCTTATTTAGCTTCTCTAGGATCTCTAATTATAGGCTCAATGTCCTTTGTTTATGGCTAGAAACCAAATATGAGTGAGTACATCCCATGTTCCTCTTTTTGGGTCTGGCTTACCTCACTCAGTATAGTGTTTTCTATTTCCATCCATTTGTATGCAAAATGAGGGAAATGGGAGGCAGCGGTGGGGAAGAGACAGAAATCTTTAATAAATAAAAAAATTAGCATATAAGGACAACTTCCTGGGGGACACTGTCTGCAAGATCTGAGAACAGAAACATATTTACCACAACCCCATTTTCTTTGCAGTGAGTTCTGGAAAATTTCTCACCCCACCTGGCAATAGTTTTAAGACTTCCAAGGACACATTGATATAATGCTATCATTCCTCAAAGAGTATACTTACTATATTCCTTTATAATTCCTGTCTCAAGGGGAGATCGTTTCTCTGAACTGTGACTTGCTTTCTCAGATCCATGACTCATGGTGTAAGCTAGAGTGGCCATTTAATGCTTCTCAACACTTGTTTTTCTCAAGTGTTAGAGTGGCCCTGAGGTTTTGACCTACTTGTCGCATGTAAGATACTTCAGCAACTTGGCTGGCATATGGGAAGTTTTGTCAAGATTCTGTCATGCCTGGAAAACAGTATAATTTTATTGATACAGCTTTTATCATATTTCATGTGTAAGTAGAAAATAAGGTAATGCAAAGAGAGTTTAAAAGAGTACCTGTTATCCTGAGATTTTTTAAATCAAATGGATTAATTTATTAAAACCTTAGTTTCCCCCTTTATTGAAATTACAGAGACAGTTTAAATTATTAGATGGGAGATGAAATTTAGAAACTGACTATTCTTGTCTAAGTTTTTTGTTTTGTTTTTAAATTTATTCTTTAAAACAATTTGTTTTTAATTTTATTTTTTTAAACAATCTTTTCTCATTTTACATACCAATCCCAGTTCCCTCTCTCTTCCCTCCTTCCACTCCCATCCCCCATCCTGCATTCACTGCTCAGGGAGGGTAAGGCTTCCCATAGGGAGTCAGCTGTTGGAGGAGGGGGCCTCTTAATCTTCCTGGCCACCTGGCTAGCTTAGACCTGAAATAATCACATAGAAACTGTATTAATTAAGTCACTGCTTAGCCCATTAGCTTTAGCTTCTTATTGGATTACTCATATATTAATTTATCCCATTTCTATTAATCTCAATATCATCACGAAGTCATGGCCTACCAGCCCACGTCTATCTCCAGTGGCGGCTTCATGGCATCTCCTAACTCTGCCTTCCTCTTCCCATGCTATAGGCCAAGCCAGTTTTATTTATTCCTTAACCAATAAAATCAAAATATAGACATAAGGACCTCCCATACCTGTCAACAGAGTCTGACATATCACTTTGAGGCAGGATCAAGGCCCTTTCCACTGTATCTTGTCTGAGCAAGGTATCCCTTCAAAGAGAATGGGCTCCAAAAAGCCAGTTCCAGTACTAGGGATAAATCCTGGTCCCATTGCCACAGGATACCCCAACCACATCGCTGTCATCTGCATTCAGAGGGGCCTAGTTTGGTCCTCTGTAGGTTCCCCTTGATGTCAGTCTGGAGTCAGTGAGCTCCCACTAGCTCAGGTCAGCTGTCTCTGTGGGTTTCCCCATCATGGTCTTGACCCCTTTGCTCATATTATTGCTTCTCCCTCTCTTGGACTGGTCTCCATAAACTTGGCCCCCTTCTAGCTGTGAATCTCTGCATCTACTTCCATAAGTTGCTGTTTGAAGTTTCTATAATGACAATTAAGGTAGTCACCAATCTGATTACAGGGAAAGGCCAGTTTGGGTACCCTCTGCACTAATGCTTAGGATCCTAGCTGGGGTCCACAACATCTGATACTTTTAGCTATATCCAAAGCTTAGGCATCTTGTCATTCATGGTCTCTCACCGAAATAATCACTGGCTTTATGGACTAATATCAACTGTTGAATCAATGACTTTTCTTGTTTCAACAAAAACAATTAGTGCAGGATTGGTTTATTTTGACTAAAGGTTTGGGGCACAGTCCGCTATGGTAGAGAAGTCATGGTGAGAGTGTGGGCACAGTCTGCTGTGGGAGAGAAGTCAGGGTGAGTGTGTGGGCACAGTCTGCTGTGGGAGAGAAGTCACGGTGAGTGTGTGGGCACAGTCTGCTGTGGGAGAGAAGTCTTGGTGAATGTGTGGGCACAGTCTGCTGTGGGAGAGAAGTCTTGGTGAGTCTGTGGGCACAGTCCGCTGTGGGAGAGAAGTCATGGTGAGTGTGTGGGCACAGTCTGCTGTGGGAGAGAAGTCATGGTGAGTGTGTGGGCACAGGGACCCTAGCCCATCGTGCTACTCACGTTTAGGGCAACTATCTACACCTAAAATCTAGAGAAACCCTTGGTCTCCTAGGAGATTTTAGAGCGCATCACATTGATAATCACGGTTACTCATCACAGCTGGTCTGGCCTCTGGTCTGTGATTTTAAAAACAAAGTGTTCTTCCAAAGCATCCTTCAATATCTATGGCAACAATTGTGGGCATCTATTTAGGAGATTACTCACGATGACTTACTCAAGCATCATTTGTTTTCCTGATCATCGCACTGATTTACCCGCGTGGATTTTAGAAGAATGAGATGTGGTAGACGCCCAGGAAGATCTTCTTTCCTTTGAAAAGAATTGGACCATAAAATTAACATCTGGTGGTTCCTGTCAACCTCTGCTTTGCTGCAGCAGCGGCAGTCATTGCGTCTCTCTGAGCTGACAGGGGGATTATGTCCATTCACTAGAATCTGCGCTGGTAGTTATCCAGATCAGACACTGTCTGCGAAGCTGTGCATTGCATTGCTTAAATGTAGAGGAAATTGCAGGGAGTGTTTGACCAAGTTACACATCTGTTTTTAGTTCCCCTGTCCACCACGATAGTAAAATGACACAAATTTTACTTCCTTAAAAGATAACAATCATAAGTATACTTTAAAGAGAAGTATATAAAGCCATAGTCCCTTATGGAGCCAGGAATCTGTTGCTGGTCCATTGTGTGCACAGAGGATGTGCCAGGAGCTCCTGAAGGCCTGTCTGGCACACTGCTTTTGATTCTCACAGAAAAGCAACCTATGAGAAATTGTTGTTTTTATTTAATAACCAAAAAGTAGGAACAAAAGGGCAACAATTTGAGTCACAATGATATTGCCTAATGTGTATTGTGAAATAGCACTTTTTTTTCAGCGTAAGGCTTTGAAATGGTGCATCTTAAGCACATTGTGTCTCCTAATTTTTTCTTCAGTTTAAAAAAAAAAAGACTACCTCCGATGTTGAAATAATAGAGATGTGCTCATTTTGATGGCAAATCATTGGTATCATTTGTTCAGTTGAAGGAACGTAGAGCCTATAGGGCAGCAGGATCTTATTTCCTTACCTGCAGTCAAGGCCATATTCACCCTGTTCATCATGATATGCCGTCACAACACTTATTTCCCAGAGATAGAAAGAAAAGCTCCCTGGCTTTCTACGTAGAGAAGTCAGGTCAAATGAACCTCCAGGAACCGAGCTGTGAGTATTGTTATTTCTAACGGCACTAGCTTACCTGACTCCCTCAGTTTTATTGGATAGTATTTACATATAATAAATTTGTCATCCTTAATGTACAGTTTTGTTAGCTGAACACTGAAATAGCCTTCTAGGGATCCCTAACAAGGTACTGCAGACTGAATGTGTTAAATAATGGAAAATTACTATCTCGCAGTTTGTCTCATGGTTGGTATTCATTTAAAAGAAGAAACAAGTATGTAAGTTGTCGGTCATTTACTAAATTGTGATCCGTATTGGCTGAGGCCAACTGCTGCAGACATGAGCATTTGGCCTTGCAGACTGGTTGCTTCTGGCAGCTGTGAGCCAGAGTTGTGTATACAGTTGCGGTCCTACTACTGCTGGTTTGTATTCTCTGTGACTCGTCAGCTGTGTTAAACCATTTTCCTTTAGAAGGGACTTAGCTAATTTTCATTTGTTATTATAAATGATGCAACTATTTCAACCTGATATAAAAATATTTATGTCAACAGACATATTTATTGCATGCCAATAGATAGGTGGTTTTCTCTTAACTGTGATTTCAATTTACCCATTGTGCAGTTGTGAAACTTCACAGACAAATGATTTTGAAACCTCTTCTTTCTAAAATATTCACTGATGAAAACTAAGCTTGCTTTATTTTTAAAGTCATATTAAAATCTAGTAGGGCAGTTCATGAGCAAGTAAAGTTAGAAAGTGCTCAGAGCAGCCATGAAGCTGGTGATTGGCTAAGATCTGCCTGGTACTTTCTATGCAGTTCATATGTCACCAAAGGAAATCTCTGACCGTTAAGAACTTTACAAAACCCCATTAAAAGAACATAAACACCTTTTTTAAAGGGACGAAGTGAAATAGCTACAGTAAGTGCCCAAACAAGAAGAGGATACTTTAAGTACAACAAGAGCCAGAGAAAGAGAAATGAGACACAGACAAGAGATAAAAGGACTTGAAAGTACAAAAGGACAATTGAAGTGAAACAGAATGTAAAGACTGGAGACAATGAAGGCATTTCTAAGTGTTAAAATTCAAAAATGCTTTCAAGTGCCCACTCGAGAGTCATTTTGAGCACCGTGAGGTCTTAAGAAAATGGTAAAGCACAGGTTCTAACCTTAGAATGAATATTTGGAACAGCCTTTCCTAGAAATGGCCCCATCAACATGACTGGAACAATGACAGTATCAGTGAAGGCGTTGATGCGAAAGGGGGGAATTTCTAGGAGCCACAAGTAGGTAGTGACTGCTGGGACAAGGGTGTCAGTCTCTTCCACTAATGCGCCCCTTTATTGGTTGTCCAGTACAAAGTGGTTAGTCTGAAAGCCATATACACACAAATAGCAAAAATATACTCAATAGATTGTATTTATAATATTTGTGTGCACACACATATGTGTAACAAAAATAATAAATGAAAAAGAGGTGTGCATTTGAGAGTTGGGGGATCCTTGGGAGGGGTTTTAGGGAAGAAAGCGAAGGGACAGTGATGTAATTCTATTTCAAATAAAAACATCTTTAAGAAATTTGAAGCTGGGATATGGCTCAGTTACTAAAGCAGCTGTCATGCAAGATAGGGTTGTGAGTTTAGATCTTAGCACCTATGTAAAAGATGAGCAATGTAGAGGATGTCTGTAGCCCTGGTGCTGGGGTCTGGATTGGAGCAGAGACAAGAAAAACCCTGAAGTTCACTGGTCAGAGAACTCATTGGTCTTTGGATTTAGTGAGAGACCTATACTTACAAAGCAAAACAAACCATACCATAATGGAACATAACAAAAACATAAAATGAAGTAGAAAACAGAACAAACTTGAGGCCAAGACTCCTCACATGTGCAGAAAAATCACACACACATACACACGACAAGCACACATGCATCCACACAGACACAGATTTATTTATCCATATGACTAGAAAGTTTAGAGGCAAAGCCAGCCTCAGGATAGGATGACTTAGTAGTTGGGCAACATTAGCGATCTGGTGTCCTTACTTTTTTTTTTTTTCTCTCCACTGCATCTTTCAGTGACTCAGATCTGTTTCAAGGATGTCTTTCTTCAACAGCTTATAATTATCTCAGTAGCTCCAAAAACCTTGTATTATTTTCTGTAGCTACTATAAAAACACCAGGCTTTTAGATTTATGGACCAACTTTAGTTCGTATGCATAAATCAATTCCTCG
This sequence comes from Alexandromys fortis, assembly GCF_014885135.2. Classification (NCBI taxonomy): domain Eukaryota; kingdom Metazoa; phylum Chordata; class Mammalia; order Rodentia; family Cricetidae; genus Alexandromys; species Alexandromys fortis. The sequence continues at coordinate 8,483,865 of NW_026067966.1, read as the reverse complement.
GATGAAGGTGATGTGACTATGATAATTCTATATTTTAGCCACCTTGCATTAGAAGTTCTGAGTCAAGGCTATTTCAAATCAAATTTCAAATATGATGGTTGTACAGTGGGGGGAAAGCTGACGTCTGTCAATTAGATGAAGGAAGTATTTGTTCTGGCACTTGGTTGACATTCAGAAAAAATTCCCTGTATAATCCTCACTGAGAGAACCAATCAAGAACACACATAATTCAATAAAAATATGACAAGTCATGTAAAATTGGGTATGTGTGCAAAAGACATATGATTACATAAAAATAGTTTCTTTAATTTTATTGAAGAAATCCCCCATTCTCTGTGTTATTTCTAAGCTTATGTAAAAATATTTTGCTTTAATTTTATTGAAGAATGCCTCCATGGTCTTTGTGTTATCTTAGCATTTATACTAATGTTAGAGACAATTTTGGAAACAGAAAAAAAATATGACCATTATCTAGACATAAAAATGAGTACAAGTTGAATATTTTATTTATGTTATTAATGAGAAAATCACTGAAGTGTTACAACTAATTTAAGAGAGAGTCCCAATGCAGAAATTTGTTTAAAGGGATGTCAAAGTGAATGTACAAAGGAAGGCAATAGACAGAGAAATCAGTTGAGCCTAAAAAGACAGAATTTGCATGCATCCACACACATTATTTTAGATTGCTATCAGTCATTCCAGGTTGCATGATTTTCAGAATAACAGAATCACAGTGGATGAGGGAGAAGGGTGGGGAACAGAGGAGCACCATTTTCTGCTGAAGCATACGTTTGTGGTGTAGCTGTAACCATATCTTATACATTCAGGTCAAACAAACACAATCTATCAACTTCTTGAGAGATTTTGAAGTATGCTAAATGTCTTTTCTTGATTTCCCAATAAAGATGTTGATTTTAAGTAAGTTTTTTAAATGAATGTTTAACATTTTTTCCCATAAGACATACATATCTTTATGATACAGTAATAAAAACAGTTATTTAATCATTTTGTGTGCACATATAGTATGTGTATTTGTGTGTGTACGTGTGTACATGTGTAAATGAGTGTGTATATGCATGTGTTTGTGTATATGTGTGTATGCAGAAGCTAGAGGCCAAGTCTGTATTTTTTATAATTTTCTGTAGGTGCCATAAACTTTTAGTTTTGAACCAGAGTCTCTCATTGGATTGGAATTCACCAAGTTGCTTAGGCTGCCTGGCCAGTTAGACTTCAGGGTCTGCCTGTCTCCACTTTCCCTGAGCTGGGATTAAAAGTGTTTGCTTATGTGGGTGCCACCATGCCCTTATTTTTGTCATTTTATTTTCAAATTTGATTTGTGGATTTTGAACACAGTGCTATGAGCTTGCAAGGCAGGCACTTACTAAGTCACGCACTTATCTCTTAATTGGTTTAGTTTTAAAATATCAATTTTACATCTTTTTTGATGCTCTCCTATTGACAGAAGTTTCTGTCCCACCTAGTCCTGCAGCCATTCAGCCCCCCCAAAAAAAACCCCCCCAAAAAAACAAAAACAAATAGAGGTCTATGTTAATTGAAAACTCGTTGGCTTAGGCTTTCTTATTAACTAACTTTTTTTAAATTTTTTATTTTTTTTTTATTGAGAATAGGAAAAAAAAGTTTCCGCCTCCTCCCAGCCTCCCATTTCCCTCC
>NW_026067966.1:8476039-8480182 GCF_014885135.2 Alexandromys fortis | reverse complement strand
CATATACCAAAGTTAAACCAGGACCAGGTGAACAACCTAAATAGACCTGTTAGTCACGAAGAACTAGAAGCTGTTATCAAAAACCTCCCTACCAAAAAAAGCCCAGGACCTGATGGTTTCAATGCGAAATTCTACCAGAACTTCCAAGAAGACCTAATACCTATACTCCTTAATGTATTTCACAATATAGAAGCAGAAGAGTCATTGCCAAATTCCTTTTATGAAGCTACAGTCACTCTGATACCAAAACCACACAAAGACTCAACCAAGAAAGAGAATTACAGGCCAATCTCACTCATGAACATCGACGCAAAAATCCTCAACAAAATACTGGCAAACCGAATCCAAGAACACATTAGAAAAATTATCCATTATGATTAACTAACTTTTAAACCTTATATCAACCCATAATTCTTGTCTGGGTTAGCTACATGGCTTGGTACTTTTTATCAGTGAAGCATTCTCATCTTGTATCCTCTGCGTCTGGGTGATGACAGCAGACTGAGCCTTTTCTCTTCCTTGAATTCTCCAGTTCTGGTTTCCCCAGCTATACTTCCTGACTGGCTACTGGCCAACCATAATTTTATTAAACCAATACAAGTGAAAAATCTTTGCAGGGTACAAGATTATTGTCACACAGCACTCCCCCCATTTTTTCCAAAACAAGAACTCTGAATTTAATCTTCTTTGTTTAGTTTTTTTTCCTTGACCATTATCTGTAACAACTTGTAACCAATACTCTAAAGAAAGACAAACATCCATAATCCAATTTTTATTAATGTGGGCACAATTTTCTGGGCTACTTCCTGCTAATTGGTGGTGCTGATAATCTTGTGGAACCTAAAAGAACAAATAATGTTATCTCTGAGTCTGCAAAGAGAACATACAATAGCAGCATTATATTCTCCTGTATGGTTTCTCCCCCTCTTCCTATTCCTTTGTCTGCCCCATTTCTCATTAGGGTTGTGTGTATCACAAACTGCCTGAAACGCTGGAACTTGTTATGTATCTGAGGATAGCTTTGAACTTCTGATCCTATTGTTCCATCTCCCCATGGATGTGGGGGAGTTTATGACCCAGTTTATGCAGTCCTAGAGCCTGAGTTCAGTGCTTCATGCATGTCGGGCAAGCCCTTTTCCAGCTGAACCACATCCCTAACCCCCAAGCTATTCTTCTACATTTTTATAGCTGTTTATACCCCCATGATCTCTACAGTATTTTTTTCATAGGAGGTGATTATATGTGGAAGATATTGATTTACAGGAATACAGTTTCATGTGGAAATGTAGAAAGAAGAAATCTCCTGTCGCATTTCAACTGTTCTCATTTTCTTCTCTTTCTTCTTCTGATTGGCAAATTCATTCATGGCTTTCCTAGATGAAATTCTCCCTAATGGGCTCCCCAGGGTCTACTGAAAAATGAATTAGGAGGAAGACTTTATGACTGCTTCACGTTGAGGTGGATGAAGATGCCTGACTTTGGTGGTCCATTGGACCAAATTCTGGCTTCAATAATTAGCTGAAAATGCCCTTCATTTTAAACAAAAGTGGTTGGGGAAGTATAAATGGGAAAAGAGAAGAGTTTTAGTAACATTTACATCCCTTGAAAGATAATTTCCATAGGTATCATCTTTTTATTATTTTTTTCTCTCTAGCAAAAGAAAAATTCCTCTTTTTTTAGTTCTGAAGGGAATTGGTTTTGAATTTCAAACAGCAAGCCCTTGTGAGAAATGATATCAGTGTATCTTAAACCAAGCTCTATTTGGAAGCCCAAAGCAGAAATGGGCTTCACAAGTAAAGCTAAGAATATCCCATACATATTAGCGTTTGTGGTGCACACAGAGTTTTTCATCTCCAGAGGTGATGTCATTCATAGACAACGTGATGAGTAATCTTCATTATCCACATGACAGGGTTTAGAATCACCATGGAAACACATTTTTGGGTTTGTCTATGAGAAGGTATTCAGAGTGCTTTAACTGTGAAGGGAAAGCTATCCTGATATGGGCAGCACTGTTTTATTATCAGTTGTCCCAGACATAATTTTAAAGAACAACGAAGATGAGAAGCCATGTCCACGTCTTTCCACATCCTGGTTACTGACCTGGTGATGACCAGAAGCCACATGGTCCTGCCACCACATCTTCCTTCTTCAGCCTGTGGACTAAGAAACCGATACTTCCCAACGTGTTTTTGTCAAATATTTGGTTGCAGTGTCAGAAAAAATAACTAATATAGATAACAAGAGGAAAACGGGTTGCTCTTAATGTTCAGATTCATGAACCAGAGACTTCTCTTTACAGAAAATATTTTATAAGTCAACTGAATATTTTATAAGAATTATCAATATTGCACAAATATACAGGAAACAAATTTAAAAGACATTGTTAGCTTAAAAGGTAGTTGTTTTATTTTTGAAGTTTCTCAATTCTTTTTTGTAAAATTAATGTAAAGTAGAAAAAACACTTCTAGAAATAAAGATGTGAGAGTGGTGTCAACTCTTACACCACAGAACATGATCAACCTGTGATGGAGCTGCTGAGTGACCACTGTCTGCTCTTCACACCACAGAACATGACTAACCTGTGATGGAGCTGCTGAGTGACCACTGTCTGCTCTTCACACCACAGAACATGGCTAACCTGTGATGGAGCTGCTGAGTAACCACTGTCTGCTCTTCACACCACAGAACATAACATCACACATGATGGAGATTCTCAGTGACCACTGTCTGCTCTTCACACCACAGGACATGACATCACACATGTTAAAGCCGCTGTGTGACCGCTGTCAGCTCTTCATACCACAAGACATGACATCACACGTGATGGAGCCTCTGAGTGATAGCCATCAGCTCTTCACACCACAGAACACGACATCACACATGATGAAGCTGCTGAGTGACCACTGTCTGCTCTTCACACCACAGGACATGACATCACACATGATAAAGCCGCTGAGTAACCACTGTCTGCTCTTCACACCACAGGACGTGACATCACACATGATAACACCGCTGAGTGACCACTGTCAGCTCTTCACACCACAGAACATGACATCACGTGTGATGGAGCTGCTGAGTGACCACTGTCACATTGTGGGGGTTTCTTAGAAGCTACTGCATCTTTCATAGTTTTCTTTTTTTAGGGTTTTCAGGAGAAAATGTCCTCTTGTTGTTTTGAATGTTGCACCTTATCAGTTTCCTGGGTCTTATTATTTTTCTTTATTTTCATTTAAATCCTTTTCTGATTTGTTATGAAAGGCTTGCTTGAAGCTATTATTTGTTCTTAGGCAAGGAAAACAGATTGTGTTATTGTTTCTTGCTTAAATGTTAGATTTATTTCTTAGATATCACAGACATCACAGATCTAGTAAAATGCCCCATTTTTTTCCTTCTTGTATACTATAACTTAAAACTGGTTTTAGGACTTGATAAAGTTCAATATGTGTTTGCTGTTTTAATTATCTGTATTTCTTAGGTTTTGTTTTTTTACTTTTTTTCTCTCTCTTTTTTTTTTGACCCATATAGGTTTTGAACAAACTCTACAAAAAGTAGTTTTCAGAATGGTTTGCTTAAATCAAGTTAATAGCATACTAAGCAGAACTCAAATGGAAAATAATCTATTATAATAAATTGCTTAGACACATTTTGTTCTCCTAACACTGATCATTTTCCTTTCTTTTCCTCTTTCTTTCTTTCTTTCTTTCTTTCTTTCTTTCTTTCTTTCTTTCTTTCTTCCTTCCTTCCTTCCTTCCTTCCTTCCTTCCTTTCTTTCTTTCTTTCTTTCTTTCTTTCTTTCTTTCTTTCTTTCTTTCTTTCTTCTTTCCTTTAGTAATTGGGTTTTTTTTTTGGGTGTTTCAAGGCAGGGTTTCTCTGTAGCTTTGGGGCCTGTTCTGAAACTAGCTCCTGTAGACCAGGCTGGCCTCAAATTCACAGAGATCTGCCTGCCTCTGCCTCCCCAGTGCTGGGATTAAAGGCCTTCGCCACTACTGCCCATCCTGGCCATTTTCCTTAACCTTATTGCTTTGAGGTGGAGAACAATTACATTACTTAGATCTTTTAGGCATGTGAATCTCCTCAAATTAGAAGTCAGAAATAAATTTCCCTGTATATCAGTCATGGTATTTATAGCAAATATTTAAA
>NW_026067966.1:8455319-8472140 GCF_014885135.2 Alexandromys fortis | reverse complement strand
CCTTCCTTCCTTCCTTCCTTCCTTTCTTTCTTTCTTTCTTTCTTTCTTTCTTTCTTTCTTTCTTTCTTTCTTCTTTCCTTTAGTAATTGGGTTTTTTTTTTGGGTGTTTCAAGGCAGGGTTTCTCTGTAGCTTTGGGGCCTGTTCTGAAACTAGCTCCTGTAGACCAGGCTGGCCTCAAATTCACAGAGATCTGCCTGCCTCTGCCTCCCCAGTGCTGGGATTAAAGGCCTTCGCCACTACTGCCCATCCTGGCCATTTTCCTTAACCTTATTGCTTTGAGGTGGAGAACAATTACATTACTTAGATCTTTTAGGCATGTGAATCTCCTCAAATTAGAAGTCAGAAATAAATTTCCCTGTATATCAGTCATGGTATTTATAGCAAATATTTAAAGTCTATAATTAAGTGGAAATAACCTATTAGTTCCCTGAATTAGATTAAGAAACTTCATACCCAGCTGGCCAGATATAGAATAAAGAAGCAGGAGCTAACTTGGGGACATTTTTCCTGCTCGCTAGCCTTCACAGTGCCAGGAGGGGCTATGTAGGATGCTGGAAGAGGTTAGTCACCAGTAGTCTTATCCAGCGTGAACCCTGAAAACTAATGCTGAGCAAGATATGCCTACTGGTGCAATAATCGTCTGACTGATATAGGGGTAAACAACACTTCTGGCTTTGGATTTAAGGCCTGTTCCACAGGGGGAAATATGTATCTGGTACTATAAACCCAGTAGAAACCCATAGTTGGGAAGTCACAGGCCTTGGTGGGGAGGCACTAATGTTTACCTAAATTGACAAGACTCTTAATTTCAGTATGAATGTTTACATTTATGCCCATAGGTTACTGTCATCTTTAATCAAAGAAACTTTTCTCTTTTTACTGAACCGTGGCAAATGAGGAACTCAGGGCTAATTAAGATGTTTGTAATGAATGATAGCTGAATGAGCAGTTCCAAACAGGACAATTATAACACAACCGGTGAAACTCGGAACACCGAAGAGAATGGAAAGATTATGAAAACTGGAAAATAAAGTAGGAAGAAGAGCTGCAAATATTATCTTTGGGGCATGACACAGACATCACCAAAGGGATCTCATGGTAGTTGTGGTTGCCTGCACAAGACTGGGTCTATTGATAACCAGTCATGATTGAGGGACAGAGTCATAAGCCCCTACTCTTCCCTGAAGAATTTTTGGGAACTGATAGATTCTAGACATGGACAGTTGTCTTAGAATGTGTAACAAAAGTGGGTCTATCAGGCTACAGTGGAGAGCTACAAACCTGCGGTCACACAGACACTTCTGCTTAAAATCAGCAGTTCACAAAACAAAACAAAGCAGAAAACCATGAATGTGGAAGGGAACCTGTGAGAAGGAAGTGGGAATAATAAGGCTGGGAAGGAAAAAGAATGCACTATGGATATACTCAATTGCAATTGTCAAACAATTAGTTGAATCAGAAAAACAAAAGAGCTAGAATCCGGGCACGGGCCGGACCAGCTGGTACTGACACAGTGGCAGGCAACACAGGCAGCAGGGACCAGCACAACACTGAGAGCAGATCGCCCCAGGACAATTAAGTCAAAGAGGTAGGCCTTTGGTTGGCGAGGTCCCTGGCAAACAGGGAACCTGGTTCTTTTCCTGAAGACCCGTCTGAGGGGTGAGAGGGATCTTGGCCCCTGGCAGGAGCCAGGAAACAGAACGAGGGAATTTTGCAAGAGGAGCCTCTGGCCAGCAGGGAAACCTGATCTGGTTTTAAAAGACCAATTAGAGATCGTCAATAGGAGGAGATGGGCAGGCGCCAAGGCAAAAATTCTCCCAATAAGCTGAAAAACAACATGAAAGCACCAGAACCCAATGATCTTACAACAGAAGGACTTGAACACCCTAACACAGAAGAAGTGGAAAAAATCGACTTTATGAAAGCAATAGAGTCCCTTAAACAATATGTAAAAAACACCTTTATAGAAATGGATGAGAAGTATAACAAAAAGTTTGAAGAATTGAGTAAATACGTACATGAGACCCTGGGAAACCAAGAAAAAACGAACAAACAGGTAATGGAAACAGTTCAAGAATTGAAAACTGAAATGGAAGCAAGGAAGAAAGCACAAACTGGGGACCAGCTGGATACGGAAAATCTAGGTCAACGAGCAGAGCCTACAGAAACAAGCATAATCAATAGAATACAAGAAATAGAAGAAAGAATCTCAGATTCTGAAGACACCATAGAGAAAATAAACGCACTGATCAAAGAAAACAGCAAAGCCAACAAATTCTCATCACAAAACATTCAGGAAATATGGGACACAATAAAAAGACCAAACCTGAGAATAATAGGAATAGAAGAAGGGGAAGAATTACAGCTCAAAGGCCCAGAAAATATATTTAACAAAATTATGGAAGAAAACTTTCCCAACATAAAGAAAGATATTCCTTTGAATATCCAAGAAGCATACAGAACACCAAACAGACTGGATCAAAGAAAAGCATCCCCTCGCCATATAATAATCAAAACACAAAATATACAGGTTAAAGAAAGAATATTAAGAGCTGCAAAGGAAAAAGGCCAAGTAACTTATAAAGGTAAACCGATCAGACTTACACCTGACTTCTCTATGGAAACCATGAAAGCCAGAAGGTCCTGGATAGAGGTTCTTCAAAAACTAAGAGACCATGGATGCAAACCCAAACTTCTATACCCAGCCAAGCTAGTATTCACTATCAATGGAGAAAACAAGACATTCCAGGATAAGAACAAATTTAAACAATACGTAGCCACAAATCCAGCGCTACAGAAAGTAATAGAAGGAAAATCGCAACCCAAGGAATCCAACATTGCCAACACTGACTACAATAACTCAGGAATCTAGCGAACCTTCACCAGTACAACTCAAAGAAGGGACACACACAAACTCTACTACCGAAAACAGTAAGAATAACCGGAGTAAACAACCACTGGTCACTAATATCACTTAATATTAATGGTCTCAATTCACCTATAAAAAGGCACAGGCTAAGGGATTGGATACGAAAACAGGATCCAACATTCTGCTGTTTGCAAGAAACACATCTCAACCACAAAGACAGGCATCTACTCAGAGTAAAAGGTTGGGAAAAGGTCTTTCAAGCAAATGGTCCTAACAAAAAAGCAGGTGTGGCCATACTAATTTCCAACAAAACTGACTTCAAACTAAAATCAATCAGAAGAGATCGAGATGGACACTTTATACTCATAACAGGAACAATTCATCAGGATGACATCTCAATCCTGAATATCTATGCCCCTAATATAAAAGCACCCACTTATGTAAAAGAAATATTTCTAAAACTCAAGGCAGACATAAAACCACACACACTAATAGTAGGAGACTTCAACACACCTCTCTCTCCAATGGACAGGTCAATCAGACAGAAACCTAATAGAGAATTAAGAGAATTATTGGAGGTAATGAAGCAAATGGACTTAACAGACATCTACAGAACACTCCACCCAAATAGGAAAGAATATACCTTCTTCTCTGCAGCTCATGGAACCTTCTCAAAAATTGACCATATACTCGGAAACAAAGGAAACCTCCACAGATACAAAAGAATATCAGTGTCCACCTGTGTCTTATCAGATCACCACGGATTAAAGTTAGATGGCAACAACTATGCTACCCCCAGAAAGCCGACAAACTCATGGAAACTGAACAGTCAACTACTGAACCACACCTGGGTCAAGGAAGAAATTAAGAAAGAAATTAAAGTCTTCCTTGAATTTAATGAAAATAAAGAGACAACATACTCAAACCTATGGGACACGATGAAAGCAGTGCTAAGAGGAAAGTTCATAGCACTAAGTGCCCACTTAAAGAAAACAGAGAAAGCATACATTGGGGACTTAATGGCACACCTGAAAGCTTTAGAAAAAAAAGAAGCAGAGGTGCCCAGAAGGAGTAGAAGACTGGAAATAATCAAACTGAGGGCAGAAATCAACAAAATAGAAACACAGAAAACAGTCCAAAGAATCAATGAAACAAAAAGTTGGTTCTTGGAGAAAATCAACAAGATCGACAAACCCCTATCCAAACTAACTAAACAACAGAGAGAGAACACGCAAATAAATAAAATCAGAAATGAAAGGGGGGACATAACCACAGACACAGAGGAAATCCAGAGAATCATTAGATCTTACTATAAAAGCCTGTATGCCACAAAACTGGAAAATGCAAAAGAAATGGACATTTTTTTAGATAAGTACCATATACCAAAGCTAAACCAAGACCAGGTGAATGATCTAAATAGACCTGTTAGTCGCGAAGAACTAGAAACTGTTATCAAAAATCTCCCTTCCAAAAAAAGCCCAGGACCAGATGGGTTCAACGCAGAATTCTACCAGAACTTCCAAGAAGAGCTAATACCTATACTCCTTAACGTATTTCACAATATAGAAACAGAAAAGTCATTGCCAAATTCCTTTTATGAAGCTACAGTTACCCTGATACCAAAACCACACAAAGACCCAACCAAGAAAGAGAATTACAGGCCTATCTCACTCATGAATATCGACGCAAAAATTCTCAATAAAATACTGGCAAACCGAATTCAAGAACACATCAGAAAAATTATCCATTATGATCAAGTAGGCTTCATCCCAGAGATGCAGGGCTGGTTCAACATACGCAAATCTATCAATGTAATCCACCATATAAATAGACTGAAAGAAAAAAACCATATGATCATTTCATTAGATGCGGAAAAAGCATTCGACAAAATTCAACACCCCTTTATGATAAAGGTCTTGGAGAGAATAGGGATACAAGGGTCATACCTAAATATAATAAAAGCTATCTACAGCAAACCGACAGCTAACATTAAATTAAATGGAGAAAAACTCAAAGCCATCCCACTAAAATCAGGAACAAGACAAGGATGTCCACTCTCTCCATACCTCTTCAATATAGTGCTTGAAGTTCTAGCAATAGCAATAAGACAACATAAGGGGATCAAGGGGATTCGTATTGGAAAGGAAGAAGTTAAGCTTTCGTTATTTGCAGATGACATGATAGTATACATAAGCGACCCCAAAAATTCTACCAAAGAACTCCTACAGCTGATAAACACCTTTAGTAGCGTGGCTGGATACAAGATCAACTCCAAAAAATCAGTTGCCTTCCTATACACTAAGGATAAGGAAACAGAGAGGGAAATCACAGAAGCATCACCTTTCACGATAGCCACAAAGAGCATAAAATATCTTGGGGTAACCCTGACCAAGGAAGTGAAAGATCTATTTGACAAGAACTTCAAGTCTTTGAAGAAAGAAATAGAAGAGGACACCAGAAAATGGAAGGATCTCCCTTGCTCTTGGATTGGGAGGATCAACATAGTAAAAATGGCAATTCTACCAAAAGCAATCTATAGATTCAATGCAATCCCCATCAAAATCCCATCAAAATTCTTCACAGATCTGGAGAAGACAATAATCAACTTTATATGGAAAAACAAAAAACCCAGGATAGCCAAAACAATCTTATACAATAAAGGAACGTCTGGAGGCATTACCATCCCTGACTTCAAACTCTATTACAGAGCTACAGTATTGAAAACAGCTTGGTATTGGCATAAAAACAGAGAAGTCGACCAATGGAATCGAATAGAAGACCCTGACTTTAACCCACAAACATATGAACACCTGATTTTCGATAAAGGAGCTAAAAGTATACAATGGAAAAAAGAGAGCATCTTCAACAAATTGTGCTGGCAAAACTGGATGTCAATCTGTAGAAGAATGAAAATAGACCCATATCTATCACCATGCACAAAACTCAAGTCCAAGTGGGTGAAAGACCTCAATATCAGTCCAAACACACTGAACCTGATTGAAGAGAAAGTGGGAAGTACTCTACAACACGTGGGCACAGGAGACCACTTCCTACGTATAACCCCAGCAGCACAGACAGTAAGGGCCTCATTGAATAAATGGGACCTCCTGAGACTGAGAAGCTTCTGTAAAGCAAAGGACACTGTCGCTAAGACAGAAAGGCAACCCACTGACTGGGAGAAGATCTTCACCAACCCCACAACTGACAAAGGTCTGATCTCCAAAATATATAAAGAACTCAAGAAACTAGACCGTAAAAGGCTAATCAACCCAATTATAAAATGGGGCACTGAGTTGAACAGAGATCTCTCAACAGAAGAAGTTCAAATGGCCAAAAGACACCTAAGGTCATGCTCAACTTCCTTAGCGATCAGGGAAATGCAAATCAAGACAACTTTAAGATACCATCTTACACCTGTCAGAATGGCAAAAATCAAAAACACCAATGATAGCCTTTGCTGGAGAGGTTGTGGAGAAAGGGGTACACTCATCCATTGCTGGTGGGAATGCAAACTTGTGCAACCACTCTGGAAAGCAGTGTGGAGGTTTCTCAGGAAATTTGGGATCAACCTACCCATGGACCCAGCAATACCACTCTTGGGAATATACCCAAGAGAGGCCTTATCACACAACAAAAGTATATGCTCTACTATGTTTATAGCAGCATTGTTTGTAATAGCCAGAACCTGGAAACAACCTAGATGCCCTTCAATTGAAGAATGGATGAAGAAAGTATGGAATATATACATATTAGAGTACTACTCAGCAGTAAAAAACAAGGACTTCTTGAAGTTTGCAGGCAAATGGATGGAAATAGAAAACACCATCCTGAGTGAGGTAAGCCAGACCCAAAAAGAGGAACATGGGATGTTCTCACTCATATTTGGTTTCTAGCCATAAATAAAGGACATTGAACCTATAATTCGGGTTCTTAGAGAAGCTAAATAAGAAGGAGAACCCAAAGAAAATCATATAGGCATCCTCCTGAATATTAAACTTCATCAGGCGATGAAAGGAGACAGAGACAGAGACCCACATTGGAGCACCGGACTGAAATCTCAAGGTCCAAATCAGGAGCAGAAGGAGAGAGAGCACAAGCAAGGAACTCAGGACCGCGAGGGGTGCACCCATACACTGAGACAATGGGGATGTTCTATCAGGAACTCACCAAGGCCAGCTGGCCTGGGTCTGAAAAGCCCGGGTTAAAACCGGTCTCGCTGAACATAGTGGACAATGAGGACTACTGAGACCTCAAGAACAATGGCAATGGGTTTTTGATCCTACTGTACCTATTGGTTTCGTGGGAGCCTAGGCAGTTTCGTGGATGCTCACCTTACTAGACCTGGATGGAGGTGGGTGGCCCTTGGACTTCCCACAGGGCAGGGAACACTGACTGCTCTTTGCTCTTTTGGAGGGGGACTTGATTGGGGGAGGGGGAGGGAAAGGGGAGGCGGCGGTGGGGAAGGGACAGAAATCTTTAATAACTAAATTAATAAATAAAAATTTTAAAAAAAAGAGCTAGAATCCACATATCAAAGCCTTTGAAACTAAGCTCAAAATGATTTACAGACTTAAATGTAAACCTAGTGCTGTAAAACCTGTGAAGCTGGTTTTGGCCATGCATCAGCAGCAGCTGTGTTAGTGCATGAATCTTCAACAGCTATAGTATCCTCCCTAGATTGTCTGTATCAGGAACAGTGAATTTTACACTGCCCAGATTTTCAGATTTGTCATTTCTCCAATGTGTAGTTCTTGGCAATCTTTCAAAGATTATTTGCGGATGCATAACCTCTGTATTACTGTGCATGTTTATCTGCTTTTACACTATGCCATAGATTGCTGAGATTGCTGTTTTAAGGGCAGATTTAAAATGTAATTTGTTATTGTAGGCATGAATCCCCTGGCTTTATTCTTTCCTAATACCTCTTTGATTATTTGGAATGTTTCATGGCTCCATATAAATATTAAGAATTTTTACTTCTTATGAAAAATTATTTAAATTTTGATATGGAAAGTATTGAATCTATAGTTAGTTTTGGGTACTACAAATATTTGATACTATTAATTATACCATGAATATTATACTTCTTCATTTGTCTCTTATTTGACTTATTTCTTTGATGTTTATGTAGTCACTGAAGGTACAAGTCTTCACCTCTTTTGTTTCATTTGTTTAGACATTTTAATAAGTTTGAATGTTTAAATATAAACATTTGTTTTATTCCTAAAATTTATAAATGCTATTATTTTGTTAATTTTTATTATTATAAGTGTTATTATTTTGTTAATTTTCTTCTCATATACTTCCTTATTAGTATGAAAAAAGTAACTGAATTTTTATATTGATGTTTGTGTTCTAAAACTTTAAGAAATTTATTTTTTAAATTTTGTATGAAAAAACCTGTAGAGTTTTCTACAGATAAGACCATGCCATCTATAAACCAAGTCATTTACCTCATTTTATTGTACAATTTTGTTTGTTTGCTTATCTAATAGATCTGGATTGGATTTGTACAAGTGATCAACAGAAAGTCTCTCTAAGGTGCAACCATCTATTTACCAAAACTTACAACGTTAGAAATTTGGAGCATTTAACTATGGAGATATTTATCATCTTCTTTAAAACTTACTCAAACTATATATTTTCATTTCATTTAAGTAATACAAGTCTATATGAGCTCATTATTAATTTGAAGGTATCCATAGGTTTTCTTCTTCAATGAAAACAAGAGCAAAACTCTTCACCAATGTAATACATCTCCTGGTTTCCATTGTGAGGTCAGCACATCCTTGAAATATACTGGCTGATTTATCAGAAGTTCTTTTCTATTATCCAACGTCTCTCTGCTGCTGTTGTTCCTTTCTCATTAGCATTAAGAAAATTTAAGATTATCAAAGCATTATGTAATCTATTTTGGGGGGGGGATTTTCCATCCCTTTCTGTTTGTTTAACATATCTTTTATAGTTCGATTTGATCTTTCTACAACTGCCTGACATGTAGGATTGTTTGTTATACCTGTAATATGTTTTATATTATGATAAGCAAAAAACTGTTTCATTTTCTTAGAAACATATATTGGACATTTTTGAGGGTATACCCATAATGGCCACAATTTCTAATAAATGTGTGATTACTAAATCAGTTTTTTTCTGAACTCAAAGCAGTTGCACATTGAAAACCTGAATAAGTGTCAATGGTGTAGTGTACATATTTTAATTTTCCAAATTCTGTAAAATAAAACACATCCATCTGCCAGATTTCATTCCTTTGAGTACCCTTTGAGTTACTCTCTGTAGGTAGTGGTGTTAGGTTATAGAAAGCACAAGTAGGACATCTCTTTATAATCTCCTTAGCTTGTTGCCATGTGATAGGAGATGCTTTCTTTAAAACTTTGCTATTGACATAATGTTTTCTATGAAATTCTGAGAACTTCAGTACATTTCCAATCAATAATTAATCAATTTCTTCATTACCTTGTGCTAGAAGACTTGGCAGACCCACATGGGATCAACTGTGTGTTGTTTATATGGGACAAAGCCTATTCCTGATTATGTCTTGAACCTGAATGAATAATGAGTTCAATTCTGTATCATCTGGAAAAAAACCAGCAGTTTCAATATGTAAGACTAATCTTTATGCATATAGCAAATCAGTGACTATATTGAGAGATTCTTTAAAATCCCTTGGTACCATGAGAATAACACATAATTCTGCCTTTTGGACAAAATTATAAGGGCTTTGTTCCACCTTACTTAAACCTTCTGATTTGCAACCTGCCTTTCCTGATTTATTTGCATCAGTATAGAATGTACATTCTCCAGTTATTGGTAAGTCATGTACAATGCAGGGAAGAATCCAAGTAGTGCTCTTTATAAGGTTAATTCTATTGCTTTTGTGCTAATTGCTATTAATCTCTTCTAAAAATAGCACAAACTCTTCCAGGGTTCATTGTCTTCCCCAAATTTTTAAATTATATCAGTAGCAAAAGGCACTATAATCTTTATTTGATGTAGGATGGTCATTGGTTAAATAAAGAAACTGCCTTGGCCCTGATAGGACAGAAAATTAGGTAGGCAGAGTAAACAGAACAGAATGCTGGGAGGAAGAGGAAGTGAACTCAGACCCAATAGCTCTCCTCTCTGGGGCAGACATGATGAAGCTCTGACCCAGGATGGACGTAGTATAGAATCTTCCCAGTAAGCGCACCTTGGGGAGATACACACATTAATAGAAATGGGTAATCAGGATGTAAGAATTAGCCAGTAAGAAACTAGAGCTAATGGGCCAGGCAGTGTTTAAATGAATACAATTTTAAATGAATAAATGAGCCTGGCTGGGGGAAGAGGCCCGCAGCTACTACTACATCTATTAGATCAGGTGTTATCCCAACATCCAGTTGTAGACTGGAAATGTCTCCTAACAATTTTTGAAAGTCATTCAGAGTCCACAATCAGTCTAATATTTTGTAAACCTATTTTATAGCCTAGATAATGGACAGAATCTCCTGTTTGTATTTATTTGGGGGCAATTTCTAATTCCCATTTAGGCAAAATTTTCTTTATGTCTTCAAACATTCAACATAAAGTATCTACGTTTAAATCAGATACCAAATGTCATTCATGTAATGATAAATTATAGATTTAGGAAATTTGTTTACATTTTTTCCCAATGGCTGTCTTACAAAGTATTGGCATAGGGTGACAATACTGAGCATTCCCTGTGGGGGATGGTCCATTGATATCTCCTAGTATGCTGAGAATTATTGTAAGTAGGCCCTGTGAAGGCATTTTTTTCTCTGTCCTTTTCTTGGAAAGGTATATTGAAGAAACAAACTTTTAAATCAATAAGTATAAAAGGCCATCCTTAGGCAATAGGGAAGGCAAAGGAATTCCAGATTGTAGAAGGCCTGTACATTGAATTACCTTGTTGACCACTCTTAGATCTGTCACCATTCTCCATTATCCGGATTTCTTTTTAACAACAAATGCAGGAGAATTCCAAGGACTGATTGATTCTTCAATATGATGAACATCTAGTTTTTCCTGTACCAGATGTTCTAAAGCCAGCAGTTTCTATACTGCTTAGCCCATATTGGTTTCTCAGTTAACCATTTTAAAGGAGGGGTACCTCTAAAAGTTTACTATTTGCTTTGTGTTCTTGTGTAGGCTCACCTCGTATATGGCTGGTGACCTTTGTGTATAGTACCTTAAAATATCCTTTCCAGAAACATGAGTTTCTGAGACTGCATGAATGTTAATCTGGATATTGCATTGCTGTAGCATGTCATGAACATAAATTTACTGTGCTATTAGCTGCATATGGCCTCAGCTTTCTGGCCCTCTGCATTCAAGCTGTCTCTTGCTTTGTTTCACTTGAGATAGGGTTCAAATTTCTAGGAGTTGAACATTTGCCTCTTGAAGAGGTCAATTTGGATGCTAAGATTCTGGAGTTATGCCCACATCTGTTTCTAGTAATCCCTCAATTACAATGTTACTTATAAGCAAACACTCTTAGCTTTGGTCTTTGGTCATTTATGGAAGTTTGGCAAAATGTACATTTCCTATTTCCTATTGGAATTTTTGATTTATCCACTACGTTTAATGCGTTTTCCAGAAAAGCATGTTTTTTTTTTTTTCAAGCAGACACTAAATTTTTTTAACTTTCCTGGTGAGGCATGTTCTCCACAGTGACTAAGAATGACTGGACCACATTTGACCTGGGGCCTGTAGAGGTCGCCCAAGGAGTTTCCCAATGGTATTGGGTTGCCTTGTTTGTCTTTATTTTAATTGACATTCATTGGTCCAATGTCAGTCTTTGTCACACTTCTACATAATCCACACGACTGAGACATTCTATTTTTGTATTGTGCAGAAAAGACATTATTTCTAGGAGTGCCTTGTCTACAATCCCTTCTCAGATGTCTTATTCTACCACAATTAAAATATTTGGTATTTTGATGTCTCCTCATACTTTTTGAAACTGTTTTCCTACCCAAGCCTCATTATTATAGTCAAATGTTTCAACCTTCATTTTATGCAGGATCCATCCATTCATCCATTGGTGCTGATCTAACATTTAAAGGTCCAAGTATCCTTTTTCATTCTAAGTTGGCATTTTTCAAATGACTTAGTGATTCAATAAGTATGCATCTATCTCCTGGGTCTGTTACTCCTATGTGTACAGTTAATCTTTGTAAAAAGTCACTAAAGTGTTCTCTTTGGCCTTGTTTAACCCTATTATATGGTTCAATTATTTTTCATGCTTCTTGAATACTGTCTCTAGCATTTAAGGCTGCTGTATGTCAAAGGAACAAGACGTTCTTCATAAAGAGCTTGATCTCATGGGTCAGCATAAATGCTCTTGACAAGAATTTGATTTGGAGAAGTCTCAAATCCTTTTACTTTTCCCTGTTGTTCTAAAAGTTTTGCCTCTCCTCATGAATAGCATTTCCACAGTAGTTGTGGCATGTCTTCCAGTACCACTGAAACTAATTGACGCCAGTCATTTTGGGTGGCCTTATTGCTTGAAGCCCATATTTTTACCATCTCCCCAACAAATGGTGAATTCAAATCATAAGATACTACTACTCACTTAATTTTCTTTTGATAATTCATACCTATAGGTAGCCATTCATATTCTTTGAAACCTTTTGGGTATTTAGTACTGGATGGTTTTTCAGAGGAGATTACAGGGTAGGTAGCCAGAACCCTTGGTAAATCATCTCTGACTCTGACATGTACTGGCAAGTCTAAATCTTTTCTTGTACCTCTACCCCCTGTTCATCAGTTCTTATAATTTTATCAATTATTTCAAATCATTTTACAGCTGCCTTTTGTAAAGAATCTCCTGATCTGTGAATATTTCTAATGATTTCCTCAACTAACATAACTTCTGGTCTTTGTGCTGCACATACGATTCCAAGGTATAAAATTTTTCATTAAAGATAACTACTCATCCTTGGATATTATTTGGATGGCATGTAGAGTGTCTTCCTGGAGAGATATTCTATCTGCTAATTTATGATAACTTTTATACCAATTTTGATTGTTAAATTCAACAGTATGAAGTCTTTCAGATTAATTTTTTAGCATCCTTTGACATTGATTGAATTTTTTTCTGTCAAATTAATCTTATCCTTTTCAATGGTATTAATTTTTTTCAGGTTTTGATTTTTGGTAGTATAAATCCCATCAGCTAGCTGTTCATTATTAGTCCATAAAGACTTATCATTTCTAAAAGTGCCTCAATCATGGCTCTGTTGTCAAACCATTTTTAAGGATGTAATATGAAAAACAAAGATAAGTCCCAATATTAAATAAAAGGATGCATCAGAAAAACCATATAAGCCTTGTAGAATATCACGCATAATATAATCAAGAAGGTTATTAAATTACTGAATGGTGATATGGTCTGCAATTTTATAATTTTCAAATTTATTGATTTATTTATTAATAAAATGAACTTACCTCCACTAGGAGATTTTGGTGAATTGTTATCTGGGAACACAAACTGTAAGGTGTGCAAGTCACTGTGCATCAGGGGAAGCAGCGGGGGGGAAGTGAGTGTAAACTGGAGAAATTGCCAAATCACTGTGTGGTGGGCCCCCCAAAGGGGCAGCTCTGCTGTGGTGGGGTTTTGGGGAAAAATCAAGCGAGGCAGGTGGGGGTAGGAAACCTATGGCCATGGATCTTTTGAGCTGGTCCTGACAGGCATGGACTTGGGGTCCACATGAATTCATACTCTAAAATGCTAGGCACCAAATGAAGCATGATTAATGAAAGTTCAGGTTCAGAAATTGGGGTTCAACCTGAAGATATGAAAAGCTAAAAAGCCAGTCACTGGCTCTACCTCAGTCTGGTGATCCTGCCTCCTGGAATCTCAGGAGATTGCATGTTGAGAGCTGTTTCTTCTCATTATATAATCCTCTCTAGTGCTGGGATTAAAGGTGTGCACCACTGTCATTAAAGGCATACACCATCCAGTTTCTATGGCAAATAGTGTGGCTACTGAGATTAAAGGTGCATGTCATTATGGCTACCTGGATTAAAGGTACATGTCATTGTGGCTACTGGGATTAAAGGTGTGTGTTACCATAACCTGGTCGATAAGGCTGACCAGTGGGACTGTTTTATTCTCAGATTTTCAGGCAGTCTTTATTTATTACAGTTGAAATGCCACTGCAATAAGGAGCCTATAATCCATGGCCCTAGAGAAGCTAAGTAACAAGGAGAAATCTAATGGAAACATAAATAGATCCCCCTGGGAAGGGGAAGTAGGCAAGATCTCCTAAGAAAATTGGGAGTGTGGGGCTGGGGAGGAGGGAAGGGCAGAAGGGAAAGAGGAAGGGAGAAGGGAAGGGGAAAAGAGACCTTGAGGGAATGGGATGGTTGAGATAGGGAAAAGACAGAGAGGGAGAGCAAAGAAAGAGATATTTTGATTGAGGGAGCTATTTTGGGGATAGCAAGAAACCTTGCACAATAGAAGTTCCCAAGAATCCAAAAGGAAGTCACCAGCTAAAACCCAAAACAATATTGAAGAGAGTGGCTGAACTGGCCTTGCCCTGTAGTCACACTGATGACTATTTTAAATTCTATCATAGAACTTTTATCTAGCGACTAATGGAAGCTGATGCAGAGGTCCATAGTAGAGCATTGGACTGAACGCCCCAAGTCCAGTTGAATAGTAGGAGGAGTGAGAATATAAGCAAAGAGATCATGATCATGGTGGTAATACACAATGAAATAGTTTACCAGAGCTAATAGGAGATTACCCACTCTGGTCTGACAGCAAAGAAACCAGCATATGCTTAGCATATGCTTAACATAGATATAATGGGGAGAGCCTTGTTCCCACCTCAAAGCAATGTGCTAAACTTTGTTTACTCCCCATGGGAAGCCTTACCCTCTTTGAGGAGTAGATGTGGGGTGGGATGGGAGGTACAATGGGGAGGAAGGTGAAGGCAGTGGGAGGAGAGGAGGGAGCAGGAGGGGATTTGGAATGCAAAATGAGAAAAGAAAAGTTAGTTTTTTAAAAAAATAATTAATTAAAAATAATTAATTAAAAATGAATATAACTTAAAACAAATAAAATAAAAAGCCAGTTCAGCCACACTTAGTTACCTGTCACTCTTTCAATCATCTGGATTCTGACACCAGATCAATTATTTTAGTCCTATTTAAGCACAGCACAATTTTGGGAAAAGTTTTCTGATGCTATACTTAGTCCTATGAGTAGAGCAAAACTTGAGATATGTTTACATTAAAATCTTTAGAAAGTACACCTGCCTCTTTCATAAAGATGGGCAATATTGACTTAGCAGCAGTGTTTAAAGTTTAGGATCTAGGGAGAATGACTGAGGTAAACATAATGCCAGCATTGACCTGGCCTATGATAACATAGAAGTCACCTGGCTCTTGTAAAGGACAAGTGATGTCTCTCATAAGGATGAGTTTTCTGGCCTAGAAGCAATGCTCACAATTTAGGGGTAAAGACTCTGGGGTAAACAAAGCATAAATTCTGGGGGATAAAGGTGAAGCATGGCTCTACAGATGGTAAAGGATCACCAGGTTGTAAACTACAACTTTTCCCCCAGTTCTGGGAGAACAGGTAAGCATATCCTTCCTTTGAAGAAATAAGCTTGCATGTTTAACTTTTCCTGTCTTCTCCAGAGCTTATCTATGTGCGCAAGGACCTCACTCTCTCTAAAGAAAGTTCATAACATATCAGCTAAAAAGCTCAGGCAAAGAATATAAATAACACACTTTTTTATGCAAAGGCTGGATATTTTCTGCTAAGTCTTATTGAATGATTGCTAGTTTTAAAAATAAAATTCCTTCTAAAATAATTTGTTTTCATGTAATAATCATCATCAACTAAGTGAAAGATTTAGAGCATAATGACATCTATAGCAGAAAGCTGACTTTGAGAAGTTTAAAAAAATACTATTTTAATATTTAACTTTATTCTGTTTAATGAAATTGGTAGTGATTTGTTTATGTTCTAGAATCTGAGAAGAAATCAAATAATTCATTTTGGGAATGATTCACCTTAAAGTAATAACTGTCGCCCAGGATATTCAGAAATAAGATTGGATAATTAAAGGACTAACTTGAGGCTAATTCATCACAACAGCTTTGTGGCCAAAGTATATGAAAGCAAAAAAGGAATAATTCAGTGGTTTTGAATATATGGGAAAATATAGCATAGAAAATAATAAGAAGTTATTAAAATTAAAATTTAAAGACATTTAATATTCCATTCACATTTATATGTGGATTATTGCACATAAATGTATAAAATAAAACTAAAGAAGTAGCATGTTACTAATGACAATACAAATCAAAAGGACAGAAGTTGGGGGAGAAATGGAGTTGTGGATCTAAGGATAGTCGGAGGGAGGTAGTGGTAGAAGGATGTAATCAATAAGTATTGTATACATGTATGAAACATTCAAAAACTGAAAACACTTCACAATGATACATCTAACTTGTTCTGTGAAACCATTTATACTTATGGGTTTTTATACAGCAGCATGTAATGAAGAGTATTGTTGATGAATGAAAACACATAATGTTACTTGAATATAAAGTTACATCTCTTGGCCTGAGGGCATTTTGTCTGCTATATATTTATTTGTGAAAAAGAAATAGCTTTGAAAATATTAAAAACACAGTATTAGTGTTAATTAATAGTTTAGAGATGTGGTGAACTAAATAAATCTCTTACAACTACTTAGGCAAATAGCACATTTTACTGAGAACTCAAGAACAATGGCAGTGGGTTTTTGATCCTACTTCACGTATTGGCTTTGTAGGACCCTAGGCAGTTTGGATGCTCACCTTACTAGACCTGGATGGAGGTGGGTGGTCCTTGGACTTCCCACAGGGCAGGGAACCCTGATTGCTCTTTGGGCTGACGAGGGAGGGGGACTTGATTGGGGAAGGGGGAGGG